>NW_025999961.1:16408775-16487031 GCF_001458135.2 Marmota marmota marmota
AAATAAATAAATAAATAAATAAATAAATAAATAAATAAATAAATAAAAACCTTTCCTTTCAATTGCTGTGAGAATCATGGCCTTATGAGAAGTGACATCACAGTAGATACTGAGATAGCCAAAATCAATCTGTCTCATGTTAAATATCTGTGAGAATTGTATGGTCCTAAGAATATAAAAAAATATAAGATCTCATCTACCTCAAAAGTCTTTAGACTTAGATGAAACAAAGTTTGTATAAGTTAGGAATCAAAAAGATGCAAATGATGAACCTGGTGGATCATGCACACTTTGAGAGTAATCATCAGGAAATAGGGATGTGAAAATAATCTAAATCCAGAGCTGCAGGATATAAGAAATTAGATGCCTATTTCTAAGTCCCTGAAAGAGCAACTATAAAATGGGTTTATGAGCATCCTCTAGGTATTCTGGAATGTAATCAGTAGCGGATGAAAATCTCTGATCATTAGTAACCTCCATATGACTGAGAAATAACTCCGAATTACTTGGCAATTGCTGATTTCCTTTGTTGATGATAAGAAATGTTCTGGGTCCCTGCAAATCTAGCACTCAGACTAAGTTAACTTGACATGTTAACTGCCTTCTATAAACAGGGTTGTGTTGTTATATCATAGAAATTCAAAAAGTTGTACAAGTATGTAAAGATTTTTATTAAATAAAATAATTTCCTGTTCAGGAACCTATTCATGTTTGAAATTTTATGTATTTGGAATATTTAGAAACTTGAGGGTTCTATATTTATAGGCTTGATTTATTAGATTTGAAAGCATTTCTCACACACTGAAATTTTAAGTCAGACAATTCAAATACTTAAAAGGAAAAAAATACATATATTAAGTTTTTAAGCACAGTTTAAATGTTTAATCAATTTTGTAAATGAGACCAAATATTATTCAAAGGCCCCGTAAAATTAATATTAAACTTTCTCTGCTTATATACACAAAGAAAGAAAATAGAAGTGGAAGCTGAATTTTAAAGAACATAAAGAAGAACTAAGGTTTGGGGGGCTATAATTGTAAAAATATTGTCAGATTTTAAAATTAAAATTAAACCTTTTACAGTTTTTTAGTCACACACCAAAAAGCACCCTCAAGAACATCAAAAATCTCATAACCCCACTGCCTCTGTTGATGATCCAAATATTCAGCTTCCTGATTGGCCAGTCACCTCAGCTGGTCTTCGTGCAGAAATGTCATCTAATGATTTAAAAGGGTAATTGTAGGCTCTACCACAATTATGCAGGAGGAAGATTAAATAATTTGTTGTTTTTGTTTTCTGACATTCCTTACAGAATCATACCACATTGAAAAACAGGGATTGTCTCAACTTCAGAAGTTTTAATGAGTTTTGACAGTGAAACTCAATCAGATTTGTCTTTGGCAAAACTAGAGTAAGAAAAAGTGTTTTGTAAATTTCTGATTCAGGCTAAGAAGATAGGGCTTTTCCATCCCTAAAAACTGATTGATAGGCAATGCTGTCACAGTCACTTCTGTGCTGCTGTTTCTTAGGTATGGCCATCTTAAAATGCAGGCCTTCTAACTATATCATTTTGGTGCCAGAGGGGACCTAGGTAAGCAAATTTTCATACTACAAAATGGATGATGTTATAGTCAGTTTCTAGTATATGAAGAAAGTCTGAGGAATGAGTAAAATATTATCAGGAATTCAAGGGTGGGGGTGGTGTGTCAGATAGAAAAACAGTTTTTTGTTCAAACTGTATGGCAGCCAAACACATACCAGGTATATAGGATCCTAAATCCTTAAGCAATAGAACATGTCATGATAGCCTTGTGAGCACATGTGCACACAGACACACAGACATAAACACACACACACACACACACACACACACACACAAAGCAGGTGACTGAGAATTCAATGTGGCAAGATACAGAAATCAAATGTAGAAATACAATTCCTGGGTTTCAGCTGTCTCAAGGAAATGTGCAATCTCCTTGTGGGATGGGAGATTATATACTGCATTCCTAAAAAATAACTTCCTCTTATTGAGAGAAAAGTAAACAGGCTTTGTTGCCCTTCCCTTTTATCCAATAGAGCTTCCAGATGGGTCATTAAACCCCATTGTGAAAGAAAAGGCCAAGAAGGTCCTTCCATTGAGAATATGGTCTTAGAAACCAGGAAGAGGAGGGGGCAGGCAGATGGTGTCAGTAGGTCCTTCCAGTCTTGAGGGCTTGGCTCTTGTGCCATAGCACTTCCAGAGGTGTCAGAATGCCCTCAAACTGATGTGGTCACTGGCTGACTCTAGAACACACTGCCCATGTTGCTCTGGGGAGCCTACCTGCAGGGACAAAGACTCTAGGGTAGGTACTTTTGAGAGCCGCCCACCTCAAAGAGTAGATTGCCATTTTGGCCTTGCCAAAGTGTTCAGAAAAAGCCATAATGGCCATGATGATGGTTCAGGCCCAGACGTATCCCCAGGTTCCCAGGACCCTTAAATACAGTGTGAAACAGAGTGATGGGCAGGTGGGGGAGGGTTCCACTGATGACTGACATCAGATTCCTCACTAGCAAGAAGGGCTTAAAATTGAGTGATAAACATAAAGACAAATACTTTCTTCAACCCAAGTCTCATAGAGTGATTTGTGTATTAACTTTCTAATGCAAAACAGGTATATGATATTTAGATGCAGGAGGATATTTTGACACAGGATAATTTTTGTCAGTCTAAAAACAAACTGTTGAGATTTTACCTTTTGTATAACAAGGAATACAATATATGCAACAAACATCCTCTCCCTTTCCAAAAGGCTTCCTGCATCCATGAGTCTACAAGCTACTACAGGGCAACATGAGGATGAGGCCCAGTTCTTTTTTATCTTTCAGACAACACTGTCAAAATGGTTACAATGAAATAACCAATTTTGGAAAAGAGCCCAGTTCTTAAGTGGCCCAACTATGATCTCAGATAAATGAAAAAGCAGAACACAGTTGACACTGAGGCCAAATGGAGGGAAAAAGCAAGAAAGAAAAGGAAGTCCTTACAAAAGATTTGTAGGACACCCAGACTGCTGAATCAAAGGATTCAGAGAGCTGTTTCCCAAAATATATTCTAACCCAACTTCATGGAGTATTTAGTGGGTTTTATCAATTTTATTCAAAACTAAATAGTATTGATGTTTATAATTCTTTCTCATAGAGAATAAAGAAATTAAAGTCATTATCTTAGTCTGAGAAGATTTCACCATCTTTCTCATTAACCATTCCAGTGTTTAATAACATTCTCTTTAATCTCTGTTTTATTCCTCATACTCATCTTTAAATTTAGTCTCCATTTCATTTGTATACATCATTGTACTTCCAAGTCTAATTACTTGCACATGGAATGTTGAAATTTAATGCTACTGCCTAATAAAACAAACTTGTCAGTAATAAGCTTTTTCTCATTTCTGAATTAAAATAATTCCAGGCAACAGTATTTTATTAATTACTAGATCCATGAAGTAATACATGTCTTATTATTCTATTTCAGTCAAATTAATGATGAGATACCTAGAAATGGTTCTGAAAGGATCACTTTCCAAAATAATTTTTGAATTATCAGAATATATTCTCCCTAATTTTTCAATTTGCTGCAAATACTTATATGTTAAATAAGAACTCTTAAGGAAAAATATATTTAGTCCATAACTTCTCATAACTTCTCTTTTATATTAGATTATTTATGCATAGCTTCATTTTTTAAGATTCAGTTTTCTTTCACATCTTAAAGACATCTCTAATCTTACACTGAACTCATAGTCTCTGTGATGTTTTGTAACAAATTTCTAAACAGATCGGAGTACAAATTATCAAAAAGCTTTGGCATGCTGCTTTGCCAAAGTACTATACAGACAAATCTTGACTGCTCAGAAGTTATTATGGATTTATTCAGTCATTTGTTTACTTTACAGCTATTTATTAAGTTTCTACTATGTCCCAGTGCTAAATGCTAGGCATATATAACAGTAAGACAGGGAAGATGAGCAAACAAAAAGGCAACCATCAAAAGGGGTTATGGCTCAGTGGTAGAGTGCTTGCCTCGCATGAGTGAGGCACTGAGTTTGACACCCGGGACCACATAAAAAATAAACAAATAAAATAAAGGTATTGTGTCCATCTATGACTTAAAAAAAGGGGGAGATATTGGGGGGTTGTGAGTGCCATGACAGTACAAGCAAAGGGTGTCCAAATGAGGGTGCAGCTAAGCAAACTTTTCCCAGTCAAAGTAACTTTGGCAGGTGAGTTCACAGAGTAAGAAAGGTTAGTGTGCAAGTGCGCATGCACAGTGGGGCAAAAGGAGGACCCAGAGGCATTGGACAAGGTATAAGGTAAATAAAATTATGAGGTAAATAAAAAATTATTTCCAAAGAATGTAAATAGTTAAGGACTTAAATCTTGATACATAACAACTTTTATTTATTTAATTGTTTGGGCTGAAATCTACCTAGAATTTTATTACAAAGAACAAAAGGAACATAAATGATAAATTAATATTTTCTTTATAATTCAGGGCCATCACATTATTAGCATGTGGAGTCCATCAGGGTCCACTGGGATTTGCTACACCTACATTAAATGGTCCCAAATTGGCCTTAATTTGAAATCATACCTTTTTTCTCATAGTTATCTTCCCAGATCATTTTTATATGGTAATATGGTATTAATGGTTCTGCTTAAGAGTCCCTCTTCACCTGCCTTTTGCTTTTTAAAAAAATATTTACTATTTTAGTTGTAGTTAGACACAATATCTTTATTTTATTTGTTGATTTTTATGTGGTGATGAGTATCAGGGCCTCACACATGCTAGGTGAGCGCACTGCAACTGAGCCACAACCCCAGCCCACTGCCTTTTGCTTTTAATAGCTGTGGACGTGAAAAATGGACAGCCAGGCTTATGAAAAGCATGCCAAAAATAAGAACTTTAAGCTCTGAGTTAGAGGCTAGAGAAATTTTGCTGTGCCTAAAGAATATGAGAGTGCAAGGAAGGCCCTTATCAATCTATTCTAGCCTTCACAGTTCACTTTGCTTGGTGTTCATTGACTTGTTATATTAAAGGTAAATAAAGTAAAAAAAAAAAATGCAAGATCTAGAAAGGTCAACAATTTCTAAAAGTGGAAACACTTTCACTGACCTGTCACTCTAAATGTTACATAATAACATTGTCAGTTTAGATGAATCTATACAACAAACTAGAACGGGCCATTTATAATGATAGTAGATTGGGAGATTTCTTTAACACTTTTAATGCCTTTAAGCAATATGAAACCAAATTTGTCCCATTACTTCATTTTCAAAAGGCTTACTCAGTGTCACTAAATATTATACTATCGTGTGAGACTCTAAGTCAATGAGAGCTGATGATATATTAAGTTGTGGAAGACCAGAAACAAATGGCATTAAAAGTATTCGAGAATCCTAATCTTTCTCATCCTTAGCACCTGTTCTCCAAGCCTTTATGCCTGTGTTCTTCCCCAGGGGAGTTAGCTTGCAATAATGCACAAAGATGGCACAAAAAATAGCTGAGAGGCAAGCATTGAAAAGTCACTTTAAAATTGGTAGTGGTCAGGTTCTCTTTTCACTCCTATTAGGAAAACCTGACTCTAGCAATAAGCTCCATGGTCTTAATCATGCACATATTCAACCCAAGAAACAGAACAAGAAGCATATGGAGGAAAAAGCAGTAACTGAAGTTAGAAACATATGTTTTTCCAAGGGATTGCCAGGAAAAAAAAATAAGTGGAAACTGGTATTCAACTGGCAGCTGTCTTTAAAAAAAAAAAAAAAAAAAGATATGTAGGCAAGCATCATCACTCAAATTCATTTCAGATTATTAAACTTAAAAATGACAAAAGGAATATTTTAATCTATATTTTCTATTATACATTTATTATTCAGCATTTTATCCCTCACAGTAACTACAACAGTTTCCCAAACTTTACAATTTTTAATAACTATTTCTCAAATGTATGGGTATTTAAACCCATTAACCAATCTGCTTTACATTATCACATCTTCAGCAATTTCTATACGACACACTCCTGTAGGAGCAACTAACTCTCTGGCATGGGTATTTACATTCTATTAGAAGGCCCTGGGAGACTCAGATAAGTGAATTGCTGGATTGGTGGGATTTCAGGCCTTAGTTGAGGGCAGGGAATATCTTCAGAATCCCTCAGACAGCTGTCTCTTGGTATTTTTATCCTTACTTTTAAAGGTTAGCTCTCACAATACAGAATCCTTATAACAGAAGACAGCTCTGTGCTTATAGAAAGAGTACCGACCCTGGACAGAGAGGCTTTTCTCAAAGAGTACATTAATTTCTTTCTCTGTTATATTAGTGGGCAGAGCTAATTGTGATAATATAAATGGAAGCCCTTTATAAACACATAAAGTCTTATATCTTAACCTGTAAGAGGTAGGGAACTATGATTTGCTCAAGAATGACAGATAGATCCCACCCTGAATAATAATTTGTCTGAAACATTAAATTAGGAAAACCTGAGAGAAAGATTTGGCCTGGGCCCTGGAGGGGGTTTATAGACTGAACACCCCAGATGATCTCTAAATCCCATTCAGCTTTCAGGGTTCGTTTCTAGCCTTACTAAAATCTAACCATTACCATCATTATTTAGGTTTTCCCAAGCCTTTTAAATCCCAACTGTCCCTTTTCAACACTGCTCCTGACTTAACACAGATTAATCTCGTAAATTGAGAATTTTATACCAATTTCTCTGTTTCCTCTCTTGAATGCAGGGATACAAATTACTCTCAGGGGTTCAAAATACCTCTTCCAGCAAAACAGAAGAATTGGTAGTACTATGGGATCCTTGCAAAATGGTCAACATTGCAGAAAGTGGAAGGGTTAAAGTTCTGAGGTTCACTCTACATACTCTTTGTGTTCCTCCACTGGAGGCAAAGGAAGTTATTAGTCCTCCTTGGAAATGTCTCATCCCATGGGTGATGAGACTGCCTAGGCTGGAAAGCAATGCTAATGTACTCTCCACCAGTGGGGTTTGTTTTTTCTCATAGCATAGGCACATCAGGAATACAAGACAATTAATACAATAAAAATTAGAAAGTTTGGACCTAGTGAAAGGGGCTCAAGGAGACTTCTTTTAGTCTAAGTCTTAGATCAGAGGACAAAGGAATACCCACTCACAAGCAGTTAAGAACAGCTCATTATAGTTAGGGCTTCCACAGAGGGCTTTTAGCAGAGTCCAGCACAATGAAGAATATGCATTTGGTAAGAAAATCTGTCCTGCAGAACTCTGCAGAGACCAAGAGTGCTAGATGACTATCATTGACATTTGGGGTCCTGCCTAGCCACTCCTCAAACTCTCCACCACAGCCAATAACACAAACTCACCCTAAATCTTACCAATCTGACAGTGACATTTACTCCTTCCAAGAACCCTCTCAGTAACATTAATCTTCAGTCAAGACTCTTTCTTATATTCTGCCACATCTAGATGCAAAAGATGAGGCTATTAGTATCAAAACAGGACAGCTGTGGAAGGAGAATACCAACACAAATCCCAGTTGTCCCTGAAGCTACACATGTCCCTCATATTCAAATCCTCACACATGAGAGCTAATTCCTTCTACATTATAGGTGACTGGATGATAACCTTTTTGGTCATGCTCTTTAATCTTCAACCAGGGTATTTTTAAAAACCACAACATTGAAGGAGTTCATAGGATAAGTTCAGATTTCCCTCAGCTTAAATGTTTTGAGTTCCAAAAGAAATGGCTTACTACAGTGCAATCATTTTGGTAACCTGCTGCCTACCAACTAGATGCCACACTTAAAAAGTTATTTCAATTTCTCTGAAAAACACCACAAAAACTGAAGAAACACTTCATAAGAATGCACGTGTAATTATTAAAAAGCTTGTAAAAATATATACACAAAATAAATGAATAAGATTTAGGAAATCACTGAGTTTTTTTTTTTTTTGAAAAAAGAAAAGAAATGCCATAGAATTAAACTCAAGATTAAGTTTCAAGTTTTGAATATATTTCAAAATTGAGAATCAACAATGATGAACATTATTCTTCTTCCTACGTAGTCAATGTTTTAACAAAACAACTAGTGTCTGTCTGTCTGTCTCTCTCTCTCTCCATATTTTCATTGGTGCATTATAGCTGTACATAATGATGGGATCTGTTGTTACATATTTGTACATGCACATAGTATTACTCCATAGCAGTTTCCCCTCTTTCTCCACTTGTCACCTCTGGTTCCTTTCCTCTAATAATCTCCCTCTGATTTTCATGAGATCTCTCCCACAACTTTCTTTTCTTTTTTCCTCTCTGGTTTCCATAAATGAGAAAAAACATAGGCCCTTGATAATAAGTTTGCTTATTCATTTAACATAATAGTTTGTAGTTCCATCCATTTTCCTACACATGACATAATTTCATTTTTCTTTATGGCCGAATAAAACTTCTTTGTATATACATATCTATTTTCTTTATCCACTCATCCATTGGTAGACTACTAGGCTGGTTCCATAGTTTGGCTATTGTGAATTGTGTTGTTATAAACATGATGTAGGTATCACTATTGTTTTGATGACTTCAATTCTTTAGGATAAATACCAAGGAGTAGTATAGCTAGGTCATATGGTGGTTCCATGCCTAGTCTTTTGTGGAACCTCCATACTGATTTCCACTGTAGTTAGACTAATTTACAATCCATCCAACCATGTAAAAGTGTTCCTTTATCTCCACATCCTTTCCAGTATTTATTATTTGTATTCTTGGCGACTGCCATTCTTACTAGTATGAGATGAAATCTCAATGTAGTTTTGCTTGGATTTCTCTAATTGTTAATGATGTTGAACATTTTTTCATATATTTGTTGGCCATTTGTATTTCTTCTTTTGAGAAGTGTCTGTTTAATACATTTGCCCATTTAATAATTGGGTTATTTGATTTGTTGGTGTTAATTTTTTGAGTTCTTCATATATTCTAGATATTAATACCCTGTTAGAAGAGTAGCTAGCAAAATTTTCTCCCATTCTGTAGGTTCTCTCTCATTCCTAATTGTTTCCTATGCTGTGCAGAAGCTTTTAAATTTGAGGCCATCCATTTATTAACTCTTCAGCCAGGCTCTTCTTTCATTTGTGACTTAAAAGAGAAAGAGGTACTACTCTTGACAAGATTTGACAGAACATGACACTACTCCTGACAAGACTTGACAGAACATGACAAGATCTATCATGACAAGAAATTGATTCTTCAGCTATAATGCCTTCCTTTCTCCCACGATTAACTAAGTCAGAGCATTGCCTCACCCACAGGAATCACCTACACATTTTTAGAGACCTAGAGTTACTCCTGTAAATGCTGAAGAACCCATGCAATGTGAAGGCCCAGACTAGAAAGCAATGCTAAAATACTCTCCCTTCAGTGGGGTTTGTACACAAGGGCAGAATTTAGAGCTCCTTGGCAGGGGCAAATATACAAGTTGCTATAAACATAGTTTTTAAATTATTTAATATAGTCCAACTGTTGACTTCTAAAATCTCTCCTTAGAAAAAGAAGAGCTTAAACTCTGTTTGCTGACAACATGATCCTACATTAATAGGACCCCAAAAACTCCACCAGAAAACTTCTGAAACTCATAAATGAATTCAGCAAAGTAGCAGGATAAAAAACTAACACTCATAAATCATTTGTGTTACTATACACCAATGATGAATCCACTGAAAGAGAAATTAGAAAAACTATCCCATTCACAATAGTCTCAAAAAAAAAAAAAAAACCAATAAAATACTTGGGAATCAATTTACCAAAAAGAGGTGAAAGACCTCTACAATGAAAACTACAGAACACTTAAGAAAAAAATTGAAGATCTTAGAAGATAGAAAGATCTCCCATGTTCTAGGATAGGCAGAATTAATATAGTCAAAATGGACGTACTACCAAAAATGCTATATGAATTTAATGCAATCTCTATTAAAAATCCAATGACATTCTTCATATAAATTTAAAAAAGCAATCATGGAATCCATATGGAAAAAATAAGAGACAAATAATAGCCAAAGCAATCCTTAGTGAAAGAAGGAAGCAGGAAGCATCAAAATACCAGACCTTAAATTATACTACAGAGCTATAGTAACAAAAACAGCATGGCATTGGCACCAAAACAGGCATGAAGACCAATGGAATAGAATATAAGACATGGAGACAAACCCACATAAATACAGTTATCTCATGCTAGACAAAGGCATCAAAAACATACAATGGAGAAAAGATCCTCTTCAACAAATGGTGCTGGGAAAACTGGAAATCTATACATAATAGAATGAAATTTAGTCCCTATCTCTCACCTTGCACAAAACTCAACTCAAAGTGGATCAGGGACCTAGATATTATACCAGAAACCCCGCACCTACTAAATGAAAATGTAGGCCCAATACTCTAACACGTTGGCTTAGGAAACAACTCCCTCAATAAGACTCCTAAAGCACAAGAAGTAAAACAAAAAATCAATAAATGGAATGGTATCAAACTAAAAAACTTCTTCACAACAAAGGAAAAAAATCAAAAGTGTGAAGAGACAGCCTGAAGAATGGGAGAAAATCTTTGTCACCCACACATCAGGAATTAATTTCCAGGTATAAAAAGAACTCAAGCAAAAAGCTTAACAACAGGGACTGGGGTTATAGCTCAGGGGTAGAGCGCTTGCCTCGCTCTTATGAGGTACTGTGTTCGATCCTCAGCACCACATAAAAAATAAATAAGTAAAATAAATAAAGATATTTTTTAAAAAAGCTTAACAACAAAACCCCAATAATAAATGGATAAATGCGCAAAGGAACTAAACAGACACTTCTCGAAAGAATAAGTATGAACAAATATATAAAAGAATGTTCAACATCTCTAGCAACTAGAGAAATGCAAATTAAAATTCACTGAGATTTTAACTTATACCAATTAGAATGACAATCATCAAGAATACAAGTAACAACAGATATGGGCACAAATGTAGGGAAAAGGTACACTCATTCACTGGTGGGACTGCAAATTAGCGCAACCACTCTGGAAAGCAGTATGGAGATACTAAAAGAACTAGGAATGGAATTTGACCCAGTTATCCCACTCCTCTGTATATATCCAAAGAATTTAAAATCAGCATACTGCAGTGACACAGCTACATCAATTTTTATAGGTATATGATTCACAATAACTAAGCTATGGAGCCAATCTAGATGCCCACCAACAGATGAATGAATAAAGAAATTGTGGTATAGATACACAATAGAATATTACTCAGCCATCAAGAAGACTTTATGACATTTGCCAGTAAATGGATGGATCTGGAGACTAATATGCTAAGTGAAATGTCAATCCCATAAAACCAAAGGTCAAATGTTCTCTCTGATATGTGGAAGCTAACCCACAATAAGGGGGTGGTGATGAGTAGAATTTTAAAGGATTAGACAAAGAGGAATGAAGGGAAAGGAGGGGGGATATAAATAGAAAAGACAATGGAAAGAATCTGACATATTTTCCTATGTGTACATATAGAACACACCACAGTGAAACCTACCATTGGGTACATCCACAAGACCAGGGCCATAATTAGAATAAGATATATTCCTTGCATGTATAATTTTATCAAAATAAACTTTACGGTCATGTATAACTAAAAAGAACTAATAAAAAATTAAAAACAAAACTTCTCCTTCCCTTGGCTTCTATGACAACCCTGATTTCCCTCCTTCTCAGACTTCTTTATCACCTTTTGTCCAACCTCTCCTTACACAGTTCTCTTTGGCCATCTTTTCACTGATCTCCCTCCAGAGGGGGAGGGCTCATTTATTCTCATGGCTTTTAAAATTACCTTTGGCTCAGTGTACAACAGCTGCAAACAGCAGCCTCCTTGGTAGTGTACATAGCCTGTGGCTTGTATGGGCTGCCTTAAGGCTCCTTGGAGATGGCCCTTTCCATGGATGTTCATGTCTCTAATCTTGTGGTTCCCAATTATGACATCAAGCAGTATGTGGGGTGCCTTTAGAAAGCCCCAGGGCATGGTGGGCAGTGCCTACTTTGGCCAAGTCATCACATCTATCTGCACAAAGATGAAGAACAAGGATACCAGTTTAAGCACCTGGGCCTCCAGAAAATTCACATCTCAAAGAAGAGAGGCTTCACCAAGTTTAATGAGAATGAATGGTAGCTGAGAAGCAGCCCATCCCAGATGGCTGTGGGGCAAAATATTCCTCATCATGGTCCCCAGGACAAGTGGTGGACCCTACACTCATGATGGCTTCCATTGTGCTGCCTGCTTCCTTAATCAGATCCACAAATAAATAGTGCTTCCTGTCTTCAGAAAAAAAGAAATTATTATCAGGTTGACGTTCCCAGATTTCTGTCCTAAACACAGAAAATTCCTGGTCTCCAGACTAGTGTGTCTAAATGGACATCTACATAAGACCATTCAGTGCTCTAATACCTTAAACTCTGCAAACCTAAAATGAACTTTTTAACTTTTTCCCAGGATCATATCTTCCTCTCCTATTGCTTCATAGTTAATGGCATCTCCTTATGCCAATTACACCAAATAAAAATGAAGAAGACTCCCAACTTGCTATATCTGTTATCAGCACCTATAATATCTCATCTTTGTATCTCCATTTCACTCCAGTGCCATGCCTTCAGGACAACCTATCTCGTCCTCATGCAAAGTCCCCCACATCTATCCCACATTATTGCCGACAACTTCTCTGCAACATTCTTTTATATATCTAGCTGATCCCTTAATTTACCATTATTTATCTTCCCTTTAAAAATATTTATAGTATGTAGAAAATGTAAATCTCTTAGCAAAGAAATCTGGACTTGACAACCCACTCTCTTACTAGTCTAATCTTCTATCACATCTTTTTAAGCACACATTACTCTTGCCATTGCTTATGTATGCAGAGTTCACCAAGGTTCTGTTTTTAACAATTCTTCTCCCTGAGTTCATGTTTGTATTTTTATTCAGCTGTGCCTTGTTTATGTCATTCCCTGAGCCAGAAATGAATTCTCTCACCCTTAACCATAATATTGTATACAATACTCAAGTTCCAGCTCAAATACTAGCCCCTTTGATATCATTATTTACATTCCTGTATTGTTGCCTATATTACTAAGAGAATATGTTTAAGCATTAACTACCCTATTTGGGGAGCTGCTTCAGAGCAAGGACTCTGTCTTGATAATCATCATATGCCTATACTATTTATCTCTGTACATTCACATTAAGTAGACAGGCCGCCAAAAATATTTAGTGAATAAATTAGTTCTCTTTGCTCCAGTGCTCCATGATTATTTGTTTCTAAATGTAAGATGTATTTTTTTAAAAAAAGAACTGTGATAAGCAGATTACATACAGTCTAACCCTCTCTTAAGCAAACTTTTTTCTCTCAGTTTATGAGTATTTATAAAACAGAGCTTAAGAAAACAGATAAACTGCTATTCAACAAATATTATTTGTTTAAGTGAACAACACTGCATCCATTTCATATCATTCCAAACCTAACTAGAATCTATATTCCTTCTCCGTAGATCACTTTGAGGTCAACTATCCTCAGTAAAAGCAACTTTTACACCATAGTTTTAATCATTAAATAGAATGAAATATAAACATAATATGCTACTTTAAAAAAAAACAAACCTGCAGCCACATTTCTTGAAGAACTGATGGTAACCATTATGGAGTCATTCAAGCAGAAAGACTATCAAAAATTCAAAATTTACAATGTGAAAGAGAAAAGGCCTATTTTGACTTATAGTTTCAGAAGTTTAAGTCAATGGTCAATTGGCTCTGTTGTTTTTGAACCTGTGGAAATGCAGAACATCATGGTGGGGAACACATGGGGAAGCAAAGCTACTTAACCTCATGCCGTCTGGGACGTGAAAGAGAGAGAAAGGAAGGGGCCAGGATCCCAGTATCCCTTTCAAGAGATGCCCCCAATTATATAACTTCCTTCCATTAAGTCCTGCCTCCTGAAGGTTTCACCAGCTCCCAAAAGCACTATCAGCTAGAGTCTTCAACATGAGAACCCTGAGGAACTTAAGATCCAAACCATAACAAGAGTGAGTACGTTCAAATAGATTCACATTCAAACAGACAATATAAAGAAATAAAAAAAGACTTCATTCTTTATTAAATATTATTTGATTATCCCTCCAGAATCATTCTCTACCCTTCCATTCTTTTCTGTGCTCTGTACTAAGAGGCTGACCTGCGTCAGATTCTCTTGCCTCCTAGCTTCTCACTGGGTCTAGCCAATGGGAGGCAACAGATTATAGGAAAGAAGGAGAGCAGTTGGGACACTTATTTCCTTGGATTCCTCCCTGCCTGGATACAAGCAGTGACTATGTTCCTGCTCCCATTGAACATCCCTCTCTCCTACTCTCAGTTCTTATGATTTCTAGTAATGATTCCCTCTCTTTGCCCCTTCAAGCTTGGACTAATGATTGGAACATGATTGCAGTGATGACTCTGTAGTTACAAAACAACCATGACTTCCTTCTTAGGTACTTGGTCTCTTGCTTGCTCTGCAGTTTCAACCTCAACTGCCATGTTAGAAGCTGTCCTATTGAGGGTCATATGGCAAGGAACTGAGAAAGCCCACCTGCCAACAGTCAGTTAGCAATTAAGACCCTTAGTAAAACAGTCTGCAAGGAATTGAATTCTGCTAACAATCATATGAGTGGGCTCGGAAGTAGCTCCCCCACCACTCAAGTCTTCAGATGGGCCTTCAGCTAAGCCACCAGGCTCATGAGAGATCCTGAGCCAAGAAAACCCAAGTAAGTTGCACCCAGATTCCTAATCCACCCAAACTGTGAGAAAATAAATGGTTGTTGCCTTAATTTGATAATATTTAGGATAGTTATACAGCAATAGTAAATAATATATATATATATATACTGAGCCAGACATCTCATCCAGTTCTATTTTAAAATATTTATATTCCTGTATAATTACAATCTACAGAAACTAACAGAAGAGTACCAAGAGAAGGATATAAAAATTTAAAATATTAGCATACATGGTCTTTCTTCAAAAAGAAATGAGAGACTAAAACTGACTAATAAAGGACTAAGATTTTAAAATTTAAAAAATTCAAGTAGAAAAGAGTTTTCTTGGGAGAAAATGTGATATTTTTAAAAGATTTCAGAAATGTTTTTTCTACTTCTGTTTTTCCCATCACAAAGCAAACAGCATTAACCTATACTAAATTTTTAAAATAAGGACTAAGGAATGGAAAAACTAATGAAAGATAATGTAAAAATCTATATAGGTTTCATTCTGTAAGTTTTCATGACTTGCTTTTAGGATACTAAAAGGAACTGAAAGAGTCTCTTGGAAATCATTTGTCATATAATTGTTTAAAATAGAGGACATACAATGAATAGAAGTTATAAATATATTATGGCTATGACTTTGAGTATGACTATTAAAAAAATAGTCCTAGAAGTTACTGGTATTCAAGTTAACATCGAGTATGGGGGGAATGTTACCTAAAAACTAATTAAAATAAGTGATTGGAAAGTCAATTTTCCAACTTTATCAATGAATCAGGAACCTATAAGAATGCAATACTCCAAGGTGAACAGGATTCAATTTGAAGTATAATGAGATTGAGAATGATCAAATGGCAGAACATGCTCTTCATAATTAGAACATGGTTTCAAAGTAGATCCACAATAGGAAGAACACTCATTCTGAGAGACACTGTCATATATTACAACTGACAGGGAAAATGCAAAAAGAAATTCAGTGTAACAACTTTATATGAGGTTAGATTAGCAAATGACATAAGTCAAAATTACCCTTAATATCTCTCAGGAAGACTGTAACAAAGACTGTAACATCTCTCAGTGAATCCAACTCAACCAGTCTTTCTTCCAGCACTAGAATAGATCTTTATTTTATATTTTTTCTTCTGTAAATCAAATGAAAAAGTTGGATCATATTGTGTAAAATCACATGTTTTTCAACACCAAAATCACTTCCAGTATGGCAAAAGGCTCCCATGAGAGGCAGGCACATGGTAACTGAGATGTCTATGGAACAGCAGGTTCACATCTCACACCTCAGGCTCATTCCAGGAATAGCATAGGGAATCGCTCAAATCATCAGATATTCACCACCACCTCCCCATTCCTCCCTACCTCTCTCCCACTGCACTCCCATAATATAATGTATATATGATAACTAACTGCTGCAGTTGAACACGGTGGGGGAAAAATCTAGTTACAGTCACACACTGAGGTCTAGGCCATAGTCACATCCTTACCATGTTTCACTTCCACACTGGGATTATAAAATACCTACTAGGAAAGACAGGAGAATGGAAACAGCTTTGCTTTCAAAGTCAAGGAAATTGGCTCTAAGAGATGAGCTCTACCCTACATTAGTAATGTGAATATGAGCTTACTTCTTAACTTCTCTAGGATTCAGCTTTCTCTTTTTAAAACTATAAGCATGAGCTGGGAATGTGGCTCACTGGTAGAGTTTTTGCCTTGCATGCTCAAAGCCCTGGATTTGATTCCTAGTGCCACAAATAAACAAATTTTTAAAATAAATTTTTAAAATGTAAGCACATTATTCTAGATAGTAATGTCTCTAATTTTCAGTCTAGATTATGTCTCAGTTTCCCACTACATCATGTTTTGAAATCTTTTTTATTTTCCTAATACCGTCAAAAATTTAGTGGCTAATGTTTGAAAGGTTGGGCTCTGAAATCTAGTAGACCTATGTTCAAATCTGTAGCTGTAATTTTCTGAGACAATGTGCAATTTTCTAACCCTTCTAAACTTCTGTTTTACCATTTTAAATGGAGACAATAATGTCCTTTTTGCAATAAGATTGCTATAAAGATAAATTAGATAGTACATATAAATCACATAATATAGTGTCTAACACATTGTATGCTAAATGAATGTTGCTGATGATGTTACATGCATAATAATTCATTAAATGTCTGGTTAGGACCAAGCCTCAGGCCTTATCTACAGAACAACAACAACAAAAAGGAAGCAAGTGATTCCTAAAATATCTAACTGATACCCCCTACGCCAATCCACAAAATTCTCAAAATCCAATCCTATCCAGTTTATCATGTCTATTTGGGGCTTTCACAGTGTAGGACAGGTTTCCAACATAAGAACAATAGACTATGCTTACACAAAAATAGAAAAACTGTTTTGCAATTGAGATTATTCTCTTATATGAAAAAAAAAATCAAGGAAGGTTATATGAGATTTTATTCTGCTATAAAAATCATATTCTTCCTTCTAATCAAAATTTTAACATTCAAAAGGTAGATTTAAAAGTAAAGGGAAAGAAAAGACAGGGGGAGCCTAGTATTAAAATTCTGCCTAGAGAAAGGTTAAGGACTGGAATTTATATGCCATATAAGAGAGTAATTAAAAATAAATAATTTGAAAGGCATTATGATAAGAAAAACATAATTACCATGTTTCTTGAATTAGTTTCTATTCTTCAAAAAGCAATCCAGTCCCAAAACATAAAACCACCTCAAATTTAGAAAATTAACTTAATGATACTAGAGTGGTTGTTATTGAAGCCTGTTCTTGGGGTTTTCTTAACTCTAAGAAAATATTGTCCTTATATTCATTTTGTTGAAAGAAAATGGATTCATTTGGCTGATAAACTGCTTTAACTGAGTTCTTTCATTCATTTCAACTTCTAGAACACTCTTGAGTTTCCATTCTCCTGTCTTACCTATTTGCTCTAAATGACTCATATTTCAGTATTTTGGTAATTTATATAATGTACTGTGCTAAATCTCAATTGCTTTCCATTTTTGTCTTCAAATACCACATTCTTCACTTTTTTGTTAACTTTTACTTTACCATAGCTACTAGAAAAATAAAACCTAATTCCAAAAGAAATTAAAGGACAAAAATCACATAAATATCTCCAACTTATCTTAATTCACCTTAGTTTTTTGAAGGCAAAAGAGAGTTCAGTTAAAAAGTAATTCCTAGGAGGTCTTGGTTTCCTAGACTCACTGCAAGACCCCTAAAAATTTTGTCAGTATAGAGTACTAGAACTAAGAATAATGAGCAATGATATATAATAATATAAACAATAAACACATCAATTGGATTTTTAATAGCCAAAAGAAAAAAATCTACAAAAATTTTCCATGATTAATTTTTACAATTTGTTAGTTTCATGACAGGAAAATCTGAGTGCATATTGTCGCTGAGATAGGATTCTGAACCTAGAACTTGAAGACCTCGTTATATTTCTGATACTACCTCCAAAAGTAGTGTAGTATTCATGTCAGCAGAGATATTTTACCTTGAATATGCACTTAAGTTCTCTATTCCTCAGTATTCTTTGCAACCTCACCAGATGTTGCAAGGATCAGAGAGAATAAAAAGACATGGAATATTTCCCTCCTGTAGAAAGATTACAAGAAAGACTTTCAAATACAGCAAAGAACAGAGAGGAACAGTGCAGATATTACACTTAAGGCTAAAAACCCCTTTCTATGGAATAGAGCTCTTCAAATTTTAGCATGCATCACAAACCCCTCAAGGATGGTTATTTTTAAACCCCTATCTATAGAAGACTCACTTTATTTTTCACTTGAAGAATCTATTAAACACAGAGGTCCTTCCTCTGCCAAGTAGAGTTTGACTTTCTAACAAATTTCCTGGTGATGCTAATGCTGGTGCAGCTTGTCAGGAGAACACACTTTGAAAACAGTATCTTAGAATGCTGAATAGTATGCCACATCCACTATCCAACTGTCTTCACAGCCAGGAGGGTTAGGTTGGAGCACATAATGAACAATCACATTTTTGCCCATCCACATAAGGCCCACTTTCCCCTTCTCTAGCTTTATTTCCACTCACTAGAAAACACTGATTTTTAATACCCTAGAGATTCTTTCATCATAAAATGAAAGATGAATCATTTCATTATCCATCTTTCCTACAAACTCTAAGCAGTGACTTTCTTAATGAAGCTGATTAGTTTTGATAGGCAGCCTCTGTCTCATTCATTCCTGTCAATTCAAAAAGCTTACAAAAACTTACACAATGGTGCCTCTCCTTCCTTTTCTGAATTTAGTAATGCTGATGTTGCAGTACTTCAACACCAAGACATTTTATAAACATGGGTAGGTTTCACAGGATTTTATCCAAACTTGTGTGTTTTGCCTAATCATATGTTTTATTAAAATAAGTTTAACTACTGCCCTTCAATCACATATTTTTTTCTGATATAAAGTAACACACATTTACACTAGGAAACTTAAGAAATACAGAAATATATAAAGAAATCAATCAAAATCAACTATAATCCCTTTGCTCAAAAAGAGCTACTGTGAAAATTTTGATGTACTTTCCTTCAGTCTTTTTCAACACATATAAAGATTATACTGAGTAACATTTTACCATCATATTTCCCCTAGCTAATAAGTTGTAAGAATATCAAATATTCTTTTAGAGTTATTTAATGGTCATAATATTTTATTACATGGATGAGCCATAATTCAACAAAAAAATATTATTAATAACATATTTAGAGTAGATTCACAAAACCTACAGGAGAGCAGACCTTTAGCCTTGGTTCATATAGAAAAATTGTTTTATTCATTCATTGTTTCTGAAGAGGGTCTTAGCAACACCTTTTTTAAAAAGCACAGGTTCATTTCCTTGCGGACATCAACCAATGCTTATCCAAGGTATGGTCACCCAAATAATGTTTCTTTTCCCTCAACTTGAGGCAAAGATAGAAACAAGGCCTTAATGATTAGAAGGATGGATGGATGGATGGATGGATGGATGGATGGATGGGTGAATGGACAGAGGGTTGTTTAGTTGAATAGATCGAATTTTATAAAGATAAATAAATACAGGTATAGATATAAATATATAGCTAAGCCATACATACACATTTTAACAGTATCATGTATCTATATATCTATACTTCCTAATATATTATAGTTTCTCTTGGCTTCTTGTCTCTCTCATTAGAATATAAATTGTGGAGAGCAGGTGACATTTCTTATCCAACTTTATCCCTCCCCTCCTTTCACAACTTTATCCTTCTCTCTCCTTGCATACACACACATAGCTAGCACAGTGCCTGAGTAAATGTTTTCTGAATAAAATATTGTAATTAAAGTAATAGAGGCCCAGTGCAGTGGCACATGCCTGTGATCCCTGCAGCTCCAGAGGCTGAGGCAGGAGGACCTAGAGTTCAAAGCCAACCTCAGCAAAAGCAAAGCACTAAGCAACTCAATGAGACCCTGTCTCTAAATAAAATACAAAATAGGGCCAGGGATGTGGCTCAGTGGTCCAGTGCCCCTAATTTCAATCCCTGGCATTTCCCCCCCCAAAAAAAAAATACAAAGTAATAGAAAATGCCATATTTAAAAAAATTTGGAAAGCAGTATGGAGATTCCTCAGAAAATTCAGAATGGAACCATTTGACCCAGCTATCCCACTCCTTGATTTATACCCAAAGGACTTAAAATCAGCCTATTACAGTGATGCAGCCATGTCAATGTTTATAGCAGCCCAATTCATAATAGCTAAACTATGGAACCAACCTAGGTATCCTTCAATAAATGAATGGATAAAGAAAAGGTGATGCAAACAAAACTATTTCTATTTACTATGATGAAAAAAGAGAAAAGGTGGTGTGTGTCTGTCTGTGTGTGTGTGTGTGTGTGTGTGTATATATATATATATATATATATATATATATATATATATATTCCCCCCAGTGAACTATTACTCAGCTTTAAAGAAGAATGAAATTATGACAATTGCCGGTAAATGGATGAAGTTGGAGAATACCATGCTAAATGAAATAAGCCAATCCCAAAAAACCAAAGGCCAAATGTTTTCTCTGATATGAGGATACTAATTCACAATGAGGTGGGTGGGGAGGGCACTAGGGAAGAATAGAGCTACCTTAGATTAGGTAGAGAAGAGTGAAGGAAGGGGAGGGGAGGCATGTATAGGAAGGATAGTAGAATGAAACAGACATTATTACCTTATGTACATATATGACTACATGACCAATTTGATTCTACAACATGTAGACTCAGATAAATAATAAATTATTTCCCATCTGTGTATGATATATCAAAATGCATAAATGTACTCTACTATAATGTATAACTAATTAAAATAAATTTTAAGATTGTTTAAAAAGTAAACCTCTTTCTTTTAATTCTTGTGAAGGAGGTAAGTAAAACCTAATTAAATATTTTACATACAAATACAGTTCTGGGCTAGATAGAGTTTGTTGCTTAAACTGACACATTAATATGTAAACTACTTTTTCTATAATTCAAATACTACTATTTTCTACTTATTTATATTGAATTCAGTTACCATTCTAGAAATCTGGTCATTAGAGAACACTGGCCTTAGTTTGACAATAATAACAAAAATGGGAAAATGAAATTGGTGCCATAAATAAGCACAGCTCACCTCTATGCTACAGCAGTGACTTTCAAGATCTCCCATCAACTATTTCTCTGCAACCTTGTAGAAATTGGAGGAAAATGTTATTTTAAAACTTTTCCTGCAGAAAACTTTCCTTTTCCTCTCCTGTACTTGTGCTTCTTACTCTAAATTTTCTGAGACAGGGATAATTTTCAAAAGAAGCAGCCAAAGTTTCAAACGTAAAACAAGAAGACTTGAGTTCCTGTAGGTGAAAATGAACTTACTCTACCTTTTATTAAAGTACCAACCATTCCTAACAACTGTGTTACTGCTATATATTTCATAACAGTGGTTCCAAATTCCAGGGCTGTGAAATCAGTTCAAGAGGTTCTGTAAATTCATATGCACCACTAAGCATTATCATTAGGCTTAATAAATTAGGACATACAAACACACATAGAAATAATTTTTCAAATGGATAGATATGGATGTGAACAGTTAAATGCAAACACGTGTATTTTTGTTTTAAAGATTAAGTATTGAGCCTACATATTTACCTCTAAACCTTTTTAAAAACCTACAGAAATGATAAAATTATAATATATAATAAATAATTATAAAGAGAAATACAGCATTGAAAAAAATCAAGAAACTGTAACTAAATCTTAAATTTTACATATTTTTTGGAAGAAATGAACAAATGAGATTAACATATGCTATAATGGATTAATGAAAAGTTCCTTGCCACTCAAAACAAGCCCAGAAGAGATTTCTCCACTGTATAAAGTAAAATGGATAGTTACTCCCAGGATTTTTAATAATTGTTCTAATCTAAGTTTTAATTTAAAAAGGATTAGGACATAAAATATTATACCCAGACACAATAACTATGCACAGACATCAACAAATATATTGAGAAACTTTAACATGTGAGGCAAGTTCAAACAATGTAGATAAGGTGACCTATGAACAGAGAAGCGAAGGAAGTGAGGGAGAGAGCCAGGGCCATATCAAGGAGAAAGCTTGATATGGAGCAAAGGTCTTGAAATAAACACCTGCTGTGAAGGAAGAACAAGGAACCCAAAGGAACTAAAGAAAAGTGGGTGAACAAGATAACTTACAGTGAGGACTAGACGCAAGTGACTTTTACTTAGTGAATGAATGCTGACAGGCTTCTGGATTGAATAATGAGCTGTTAAGGGCCAAATACGGCAGGAGAGAAACCAGCTGTGAGACTATATGATAATAGCAACAGGTGATAGTACCTTGGGTAGTAACTAGGGAAGTATAAGAAGTAGTCTAATTCTGGATCTATTTTAGAAGGTAGAATCTACAAGATTTTCTAACGAATTTGACAACTCCAAGATTTTATTTTGCCTGATGAACTGAAGCTTTTGGCATGAAGAAATTAAATACTAAAGTTTGCTCTTATTAAGATGAATAATACTTAGGAAAGTTTAGGTCTTGGTAAGGGACCAGTTTAGAGACTGTGAAAATGGCAATATCAAATATACAATGAGATAGCTATGTATCATAGGAGATGTCTGAGCAAAAGACATAAACTTTGAATTTTTATATAGATGGCAATTAAAGTCATGAACCTGAATAAGATCACCTAAGGGATGAGAGTAAATAGAAGAGAACTGAGTTGGAAAATAAAGTCCTGTGACACAGCAACATAAAGAAACTGGGGAGACAAAAACTATCAAAATAGTGTCCCATGAGCTAAAAGAACCAAAAGAAATCAGATTCTTAGAAGTCAAATGAAAACAAGAGAAAGTAATCATATGTCAATTACTACAGAGAGCTTAGGCAAGAAGACAAAGAACTCATAGATATAATAGTGTGAAAATCATTGGTGATGCATCAGGAAATACCCCAATAAAATGAGATATTAATCCAAATTTTAAAAATGCAAGAAATGAGTATTAAAGCAGGCAATAAATAAATGGTAGTAAGCAATGAATTTGAATGAACCCCGCAAATTTCAAAGTTAAACACATGTGAAATTATTATACTGTGGCTATAAATTTTCACAGAATTGTTAAGATAATGGTTTTTGTTTTTGTTTTTTTAAGAAAACAGCTTTTAAAGAAAGAAAACATATAGCCAAGTGTGGTGGTGCATGCCTGTAATCCCAGCAGCTTGGGAGCTGAGGCAGGAAGATCAAGAGTTCAAAGTCAGCCTCAGCAAAAAACGAGGCACTAAGTAACTCATTGAGACCTTGTCTCTAAGTAAAATACAAAAATAAATAAATAAGGCTGGGGAAGTGGGTCAGTTGGTTAAGCACTCCGGTTTCAATCCTTGGTACCAAATAAATAAATAAATAAATGTAATTAGTTAAACATCTTAAGACTATCTGATTGGATAAAGATAACTATGGCAAAATGACACAGAAAAGGATGGACAAAAATGTATCTATATATAAGCATAATTAGCTAAGGCAATGCTCATATCAGTAAATTTAAAGCAAAAAAAGTCAAGTGAAGCAAAGATGGATCTTTTATATTGATAACAGGTATAATCCAAGAAAACATAATAATCACAAACTTATATACTGTATTAATTACATGAAGTAAAAACTAAAAAATATGGAAAAATCTTATAAACCAAAATCAGTGGGAGATTCTTACCTAGAATTTGTTAGCTCTTCAAAGAAAAAACACATGAGGATTAGAATAATCTAATTATTAAACAAGTTTCAACTCTTTAGAAAATTCACCTACATTTTAATATTCATTTCAAATATCTGTGGAATATTTCTAAAAATTGATCATTTAATAGGCCACATATAAAGACCAACCTCACTGCGTCCCACCATATACCAACACATGGCTGTCCCAGCCTGCTTCCATCTAGAGACAACAGCCAGGACTGGGGAGACCATCACCAAGGTTCCTGCAGGCATGATTACACTAGAGCCAAGGTATTGGTAACCTGCAGGGACACTACAAGGGACACTATAGGGTATAAATTGTAATACCTTGGATCTGTACCACTAGAGGGGAAAACACATGAAGAACATGAAAAAAACAAGGGAAGAAAATATACCCCAAACAAACCAAGATTCTACAATAATAGAATCCATTGACAGCACAGTAGATGAAATGTCAGAGAAGGAATTCAGAACATACATAATTAAAATGATGTGCAAAGCACAGAATAATATGATAGTAATTACAGGCAACAATTGATCACTTCAACAAAGAGATAAGAGAGCAAATACAGGTAACAAAAGATAACTTCAAGAAAGAAATATAAAGACCCTGAAAAAAATCAAACAAAAATTCTTGAAATGAAGGAAACAATAAGCCAAATAAAAAAATCAAATAGGAATCATTACCATCAGAATAGGTCACTTGGAAGACAGAACCTCAGGCAATGAAGACAAAATATATAATATTGAAAATAAAATTGACCACACAATGAAAATGGTAAGAAACCACAAACAGAAGGTTCAAGAATTATGGGATAACATGAAAAGACCAAATCTAAGAATTGTGGGGATAGAGGAAGGCACAGAGATAAAAACAAAAGGAATGCACAATCTCTTAAATGAAATAATATCAGAAAATTTCCCAAACATGAAGAATTGAAAAATCAAATTCAAGAGGCTTACAGGACACCAAATGTGCAAGACTACAACAGATCCATACCAAGGCACATTAATAATGAAAATGCTTAGCATGTGGAATGATAGAATTTTAAAAGCTGCAAGAGAAAAGTTTCAGAGTTTCAGAAAAGAGAAAAGTTCAGAAACAAGAGAAAAGTTTCAGAGGGGGACACCAATTTGAATCTCAGCAGATTTCTCAACCCAGACCCTCAAAGCTAGAAGATCCTGTAACAACATATACCAAACTCTGAAAGAAAATGGATGCCAATCAAGAATCTTATATCCAGCAAAATTAATAGGCCATATATAAATCATTAATAAATTCAGAAACTAAAAATGGTTCAGGTATTTTTTTTTGCACCCCAAAGACACACAAATAAAAAGTAACAATAAACAATAGATCTAATAAATTTGAGATTCTGGTAACTATTAAATAAGACACAAGCCAATGAAAAAATTAAAGCTAAAGTTACAAACTATTTGCAATTATTAACAAAAACACTATACTTAAGGGGAAACTAGTTCCTCAGTTTGAAATATTTCCTTTCATCCTTTGTATTTTGAAGGATAATTCATTAAATATTTCCATGTTGGCAAAAAGCATTCTGTATCTTCTACTAGGCATTCATTTTCCCTATATTTCCCAGCACCCTTTAAAATTATTTCTCATTTGCATGATTCTTTTTGGCTTTACAGACACTTGAGTTCTGTCTATCTAAACCAGTGGACTTCCAGCTACTAGAAAATAGGATTTATGCTTTAGCACCTTTGTACTAACTCAGGGTACACTGCTGCTCAAAGCCATTGTTCTCTAGTAGTAAAAGCTTGGTTTGGAAAGTCAGATTTATATTTGAATCCTATCTCTGCCAATTTCTAGCTGTGTAATCTCAGACATACTTCTTAACCTCTAGCCATCATTTCTCATTTATAAGTCGGGCTAGTATCATCTATTAAGTAGGTTTATATAATAAAACACATAGCAGAGTATCTTGAATATAGCTGATGCTAGGTAGAAGGAGGCTATTATGAACAGTGAGGAGTTAGATAAGCAAAGGAAAGACCTAAGAGCTATCCAAAGAGGAGAAAACCATGAATTTTGGAGTATAACAGATCTATCAAATCCTGATTCTAGCCAGTTACTTAGCAATATAGCAAGTTATATAAAGTCTCTGAATCTCCTCTCCACATCTGAAAAGCTGGTGTAGAATTAGAAACTGGAAACACAGACACAACTGGGAACATAAAAAATGCTCATATATGGGCTGGGGATGTGGTTCAAGTGGTAACGCACTCACCTGGCATGCACGGGGCGCTGGGTTTGATCCTCAGCACCACATAAAAATAAAATAAAGATGTTGAGTCCACCGAAAACTAAAAAATTCTCTCTCTCTCTCTCTCTCTCTCTCTCTCTCTCTCTTAAAAAAATGCTCATATACATGGAAGCTACTATCATCACTCCTACCTTACCACCATTACAGGTTTTAATCAATGTTTGATGAATTGGATTAGAGCTTTACGGTAAGAATCTCACATGGACTGACTTGATTGCTGGAAGAACCCCAACTGAGAGCAAGTTATCAACTTGGTAAGCAAAGAAGGCCCAATATGTGACCAGTTTACCAGAGGTCAGAATAATTGAGGCCTTTATTTAAAAAAAAAAAAATCACATGATATTGTCTCGATAGATAATTGGTTAGAAATCCTTTTCATGATGTTAGATCATTAAAATTTGACACCAGAGCAATCTCTAAGAGAACCCTAAACAGGTCTCATGTCTCATTAATAGAGATTAAATTCTTCAGATGTCATGAGTCTCCCCAAATGACAAACAATGTTGACATTTATTGGATTTCCCTCTGACTTTTCTAGACTTGAGAAATACGGCCAAATATTAGCTATGAATAAACTATTATTTTGGTTTTTACTTCACAACTATCTTTTGAGAGTAAGCCATTTTGTCTACTTTATTTTTCAGAATGACCCTTCATTTAATATGTCACCCTGCATTTTTTATGCTTGAGAACATATGAGGTTCTGCATACTAAATATGAAGCAGGTGTGAAGTGAATCACAATTCTGGCATATTATTCTTTACTGGAGGTCTTTTTCTCCATTAAATAAAGATGAGTGATTTTTTTTCTTTCTTACAAGTCAAAGCTAAAAATTTTTCATTTGGTTTCTTGAATACTATGAATGATATTAAAGGTACATCCTATATACTAAAATATCACTGTTACTCCATTTTGTTAGTACTAATGGATTTTATTAAATTACATACTAGTAAAATCTGAAGATAAAAGAATTCCAATAAGTGACTGGTTGGTGGGAGATAGAACATAGAGAATATTATTATTAAAATATGCAAACATAAATGTTCACCAGGGATAGTGTAGAATGTAGCTTTTAGCTCTGCCATTTCCCTGCATCCAGCTGTCAGTCTATCTAATTATCATAGTGCCATGAATTTTCATGAATTACAGAATCTTAGAGTAAAAGATATCTTCGAGATCACCACCTAATCCAATATCACAAATCAGAAAAATGAAATATGAGAAGTCATGTGCACAAAATCTTAAAGCTGATTAGCTGTCAGAGCCACCACTGGCACTGAGCTTTCTTGATCTCTTTGCTCCATTTCATAATCCTTTATCTTAGATTTAAGGACATGGACCAGCTTATATGAACCACCTCTGTTATAGAGGTGCAGGGAAAGGGTCATGGTAGAAGACTCAGAAAAGCAAAGGGGGACCACCTTGTCAGAGACTTCAGTTGTACTGTCATAATAATAGAAATGTCAGTCATTCACTTGACTACAGAGGTAATCATTATAGCTATAAAAGATGTTAACAGTCCAAAGAAGGGCACACTCGAAATCTACAATTAGTGTGAGTACTCAAAGATTAAAACACATAAAAAAATAAGGCACTATTTTTACTTGGTTACAGAACCATCTGATTATCTAAAATTTCCAGATGACCTTCTTATTATAAGGTTACATAAGATCATAATGAAGTGATTCCCATTAATGTCAACTTAAGTTGTGATCCAGTCAAAATTTCCATCATAATATTAGGAAAAGCTCTCAGAAGTATAAGTCTTCCAAATAATAAATATCTTTTCTTTTTGACCATAATATTTCAAGAATGATTTTTATCATCTTAAAACACTCTAGTAATGAAAAATGAAATATAAGGCATCATTGCTCACATGACTTCTGTATTTATTTTTTAAAGCAGGTAGGAGAGCCCTGGTTACCATCTGGAACACATCATCAGTCTTTAAGACAACATATTTTTATCCTTAAACTTGGTTTGCTATGAGTAAATAGAAATACACTTCCTCTTTAAAAAAGAAAAATCATTACAGGACTCAGGATATAGCTCAGTTGGTAGAGTGCTTGACTCACATGCACAAGGCCCTGCGTTCAATCCCCAGTACCACACACACAAAAAAAAAATCAATAATTGGGGGGTTACTTGTTCAAGACTTACTAATTAACTTTGATACTTAATTATGACAATTTAGAGAAGAAAGAACAATGTAAATTGGAAAATAAGATTTTTTAAATAAGTTTTTCAAAAAAGATGCACAGCTGGTTTAATTCATACAATAAATCATAATTCTCTAAAATACCACTTTTTTCAATTTCTCAAATGCAGATAGATAAAAGAGCATGTACTGAAAGGCATTTGAAGTTAAAGAGTTCCCCCACACACACACTATTACTTAAACTCTAAATAAATAAGTCCAAGTAAAATCATAAGAAAGGAATTTAGAGACAATACTGAAAAATGTATTTTCCCCCCAAATCAATAATCAATTTAATAAATATTGCTAAGTATAATGTACAGAGCCTTCTTCTAAATGTTTCATGTCATGAGAGCAGTTCCTACAGTTGCTTTAATTCTAGTTCTGGACTAAGTAAAAAAATAAATAAATAAGACGGAGAAGGAGGAGGAGGAGAGAAGGAAGAGGAAGAGGAGAGGAGGAAGAGGAGGAAGATGAAGAGGAGGAGAGGAGGAAGATGAGGAGGAGAGGAGGAACAGGAGGAGGAGAGGAGAAACAGGAGGAGGAGAGGAGGAAGAAAGAGAAGAAGAGGAGGAGGAGAGAATGAGAAGAGGAGGAGGAGGAGGACAGGATGAGAAGAGGACGAAGGAGAAGAAGGAGGAGGAGGAGAAGCAGGAGAGAAGAAAGAGAAAGAGAAGGAGAAGGAGAAGCAGGGGAGAAGACGGAGAAGGAGAAGGAGAAGAAGAAGAAGAAAACAAAATTCAACCTAATGTCAGAGGAAAGGGGGAAATCAGAGAAGCTTTAACAAGCATCATTTGTAAGGAGTCTTTAGGGAAAGGTAAGATTTTGAAAGATAACAAAGGACAGCAAATAGAATGAAGCAGTTTCTTGGTCCCAAGGCACCAATTTAAAAACTTTTGAGGGGTTCCTGCTAACAATGTCAGACTACTTTAACTTCACTTTTCTGTTTTTAAAACATTTTCATCATCATCTTCTTCACTAACAGATACTGCAGTGTTAGGATCTTAAATTCCCTAATGAAAAAACATATCCAAAGGATCAAGGGTTGCAAACAAAACAAAGTTCTCTTTTATAAATTTCCCAGAGTTGCCGTGAGCATCACATTCTAAGACACAGAATGGGCAAGTATTACTCCCATTGTATCTATCAGAAAACTGTTTAGAGGGGTTAGGAATAGCCCAAATTAAAACAGCGCAGTGGCACTTCAAGAACTCAGTCAGATCTTGTAAGGACCAGTCAGGAGCTTTTCCTGCGAAAATTCAGTCAAACTGTGTCACAGTAAAGTCCCAGGTTACAACTAACCCTTGTTTTTAATCAATGATGTGATGGTAATCAATTACAAACTTTTGGGGGGAAAATCCTTTGATTCCCCAACACAACTTAATAAAAGGAATAGGAGAAAAAAAGTTGAAGTGATGTAATTTAGCAAAAAAAAAAAGTTAATAAATTCTCCTGAAGTGAAGTAAAATATCACAAGAATCTAGAATGCTAAAATCATTAGATTCACACTTCAAAATTGATTTTGATGCTCAATTACAAAAAAATGCTGAAAGCAGATTTGTTACTGAATATATTTTTTATGCCAAGAAAAAATAAAACCAAAGCATCTACTAACAAAACAGGCAAAACAAACATGCTCTGTGTTTGTTTGGTTGGTTGGTTGGTTTTTGGTAACAAGGATTAAACTCAGTGGCACATCCCAGCTCTTTTTATCTTTTTTTTTTTTAATTTATTTTTTAGTTTTAGGTGGACACAATATCTTTATTTTACATTTACATGGTGCTGAGGATCGAACTCAGTGCCTCGTGGTGCTAGGCAAGCGCTCTACCACTGAGCCACAGCCACAGCCTCTTATCTTTTATTTTGAGACAGGATCTTGCTAAATTGCTTAGGTCCTCACTAATTTGCTGAGGCTAGCCTCAAATTTGCCAATCCTCCTGCCTCAGCCTCCCTAAGATCGCAGGCATGTACCACCACACCTTGCTTGCTCTGTTTTGATGATGTTGCTAAATAAGATTCCACATCTATTTAACTGACGAAGAATAAGATGGGGATCTAGGGATTACAGAATTCCTATCTCAGCTCTGACACTACATGTCTTTGTGATGTCGGGCAAAGCAACTCACATTTTTAGGACATAAGCTCTGATCTGAAAAATGAACCAATTCATTTAGGTAATTTAAATGGGTCCAAAAATTATTTGACTTTATTAATTTCCAAGGTTTTGGGTGCATAAGGAAAAATTAAAAGACTACATGAGCCATTTTCCCCTAACAGAATATAATAAAACTTGGCACATTTGAAAACCTAATATACACATACAACAGACAAGTTTCATGAAACTAACATAAAAACCAACACTTATATGATGTTTCACAGTATGCTTTTACATTTTTCCTCCATATGTTGGAGCTTCTTATATAATAAATAATTGGTTGCAAAAGAAACAGAAAACAATGATCTAAACCTAAACTAAATCTAAATTGTAATGCTGTAAATATTAAAGTTGTAGAATTTCAATGCAGTGTTCGCAAAGGTTCTACAAGTATCTGTTAGAATGATTATCCAAAGCCCAACATAATTTTACTCTGGCAAAATCTATAAAATTTATAAACTCAAATTATGTAACTTGCCTAAAATGGCCTCAAAGTATAGCAATTTGTTTGTTTTAAATTACAATGGAGGTTGAAAATGAGTTCAAAGATCATAGGGTCAAGTTTTTGCTTTGGAACTACTGACAAATCTACAGGGTATCAAGACTGTTTGACTTAGGGAGATGTGATATAAAAACAACATCATTTACTTTCACCTTCATGTTTTCACATTGGAAAACTAGTTTGGGGAATCAGGAAAATGACAGATGAGACTGAACAGGAAATGTGATTTGGTTCATGTCCCAAGGATATTATTTAACAAAAACGCTGAGCAAGCTATATTGAGAGCTCAGCTGGAGGGAAGGCATTCACAATATGCTATTTATGATGCTTTTAGAAACATCCCAGGAGGTATAAATTTTGGCAACTTACACACATTCCTTTAGATACTTCTCTATATTGGTTTTCTATCCTTTATATAGAGAAAATGTTTGTTCATTGCAAAAATGAGGAAAGATGTTATAATTTCCAACAGGAAGTATATGCAGTTTGATAATGAGTGGAAAGCAAGCTCAATATATTTTTAGGTTCTTAGTCAAGAAATGAAGATATCTTGCTTCTGAGAATTCCTATAGACAGTCTTCTTTGGTCTACTACATGATACTACATTTAACACATAATAATTGCATAATACATTATTCTAATGGCAAGCACATAAAAACATAAATATGTTATATGTACATATAACATGTAGATATATTTATTCTACCTGAAAACTGAAAACTATTGTAAAAATTAACATAGGGATCTTAGTCAAATACCAACCACTTAGATTAAAAATGTATATATCAAGCTGGGGTTATGGCTCAGTGGTAGAGTGCTTGCCTCACATGTGTGAGGCTCTGGATTCAATTCTCAGCACCAAATGTAAATAACTGAATAAAATAAAGGTCCATCTAAAATATATACATATATATTTTAAAAATGTATATATAGCTATCTGGTAAAAGAATAATAATTTTTGGATTATCAAAGAGTTCCAGAAATCTAATGATTAACTGAAATCTTTCTCACCCCCGAGAGATGACAAGATATAGTAAAAATTTTATCTTATCTCTGGTCTCTATGAATCTGAGAATCAGAGACATGCAATGAGAAATAATATCAGTCACATAGCACATCCTTGTAAACTCTAAGCCAAATTACATGGTCTATAATGTACTTTGTTTTTGCTTATATGTTTTTTTTTTTGTTTTTCTTCACTGCTTTTAAAAAGTTTTTTCTTACAAAAACTTAGCAGTTAGGAATTAGGAGTGTGGGTTGTTACTATTCACAAAACTGTCAGAACCATCATCAGAATTGCCAGGGAATCTGCATTATTCCTACCCTTCGGAGTACTTTCTCCACTCATACTCCACCAAGAATGTGATGTGCTGGAAAGGGAATGGGTAAAGAAAAGGAGTATAGCATTTCCCTTTTGAAAAAGCTCCACAGCTAACAACAAAACTAACCTGGAACACGGAAAGAGAACGTCTTCAGAGAGATGTCATCATATAAGCTCAGGATTCTGAGGTCCAGAAAGTTCAGGAAATGCAACTAAATCTCTCTCTATGTGACTTAACACTATTCATTAGCACAGTAAATTTTCAGAGAAGTTTATAAGAAATCAAGTGTAACTTATTTAATGGTGTTAAAAATCTCATTCAACTATTAACTTTTCTTCAACACTATTTTAGGAAGATAATTTAGAATTCCTGAAATATTTATAAGAATGCCCCTATTCCACTGTACAAAGGCTCTGTGCCAGATTAAAGTTATATGTACTAGAATCTTAATACAGTGATCAGATTTTCCAGATCATTCAGAAAATGCTAAACTCTTTTCAAGTTCAAGGTGGTTTACTGGGTAATGGTGTCACAGTAATTATTAAATGCATTAGTCACTCGAAAGTCACCATCAGCACTGCTAAAATATCAGTACCATTGGGTCCCTCACAGCACACAGGACAGGAAGTTTAAACAGTGGCTTAATCTTTACTGTCTCTGGAGAAATGAGGCCATTTGCTATTCCTTAAATGTCTATTCTTTTGCTGTTGTTCCTTGTTCTACCTGAAATGCGTTCTCTGCTATCCGGCCTCCAAATGTCAAAGTCTTTCTAACCTTTCTCACCAAAGGTCTCCTCCTCCACAAGCCCTTTTTTGATTGTTCACTTCTCCCTTTCTTTAAAATCCCCAACCACTTGGTTCATCTCTTAAAACAATAATCATATTCTTTTTACTTGACCATTGGTCTATCTTTTTTAAAAAATTAGAGCTTTATAGTTATACATAGTAGTTGGGTTCATCCCATCAAACTCATACATGCATCTCATTTATGATCACCCCTTTTCCCTCCCATCCTCCCTCCCCTCTCCCATTCTCCTTCCTCTATTCCACTTCCTTTCACTCATCTATTAATTTATATTTGATTTTGACCATTAATTTTTCATTTTCCAGTTAGACAATAAATTCTTCAAGGGCCTAGGAAATGTGTCTTTCCCCTATTAATATGAAGAAATTTAGGTTTATAAAAATGTAGCAACTTTTCTAGGATAATAACACAGTGACAATGCTGGGACTCATTACCAAATCTTCTTAACCCCCAAACTCAGGCTGCTTCTTTTCCCTAATGTTTGTCCCCGCCACCTCTTAGACAGCAAGGTAATGGTTCTTGTAGCAACAGTCACCTCCTATTGAATGCAGGTAGCATAAAAGTTCTATTTTTCTGCCTTGACTTATTGCCTGTCTTCTGACTTAAAGTTCTAACTCTGCCTTCAACTTGTAGACCTTCATTCTCAATGTGAATTCTGGGGAACAATAGCAATCTGGACATGATGTTGTTATTTTTTAAATAATTTATGGGAAACTATAAGCTAAACAAAGTTAAACAGATACTGGCTGCTTATAACAGGACTTAGATCATTTAACTTGCTACTAGGCAGCATTATATGTAGCTTTAGAAGTCACGGAATATTAACACATAATTTGTTAAGTATAGTGAAAGACAAATATCCTTTACATATTTTACTTAATTCAACATAGGTGAAGTATATCTCATAATGAAGAGTTTTATTTTAATAGTATCATTTTTACAATATGATATATACATCATAACAAACCCATTTCAAAAACAATTAAAAACGTGGCTTTAAGTAAGAAAATCTCACAACCAAATGCTGTAGGATTTAATGCTACTAGGATTTAAAGCTAGCAATAATCTACTCTGTGCCAGCCAGTGAGTGATTAAGTGGTACTCACACAATGTCTGACATTTAATGGGGGCGTCACATGAATGTAGAATGTTTTACTCAAAGATTAATGTAGCTTTGCTATATTTAGTTCCTACTTGAACATTTCACCTTCTTTTTCTTCTCATACTGAACCCAGCTGAGGACATGGAATAAATCTGAAGACTAAAAATCATAAAGTTTTGATGAATGGAATAAATGAGAACATGAATAACTCTTCTAAGATAAAATAAGACTCCCTTCTCCATATCTTCTTAAACTAGTTATTATTATTTAAATTAAACCAAAATAATATCTATAACCTCTAAGGATGGCAACTGGGTGACCTGGAGATAGCAGTAAGGAACATTTTCATTTACACCATTTAACCCAAAGTAGATAGAACTATGTTCCCCAAAAGAGGCATGTTCAAGTTCTATCCTCCATACCTGTAATGTGAATTTATTTGCAAACTGGGTCTTTACAGATATAAAAAAAAATGAAGATGAGGTCATAGAAGATTATGGAGGGGCTAATTATGGCAACCCTATGAAACTAATAGAAAACTTTTAAAATTTTACACAATGTTACTACCTATTCAAAATATATCAAATTAAAATAAAGACAAAAATTCTGCCTCTTTTATATTATAGTTTAATATCTATCTTGAACCTATGACTAAAACACACATACTTTTCCTTAAAGCTTTATCTATTTCTTCATTTGCTCTTTCATTCATTCAAATTCAACTAAGTGCTTACTCTATACCAAAGGTATACCTAGGTGAGACTCTAGTGAATCCAGATATCAGATGCTTCCTCACCTCTAGGATGATGTCTTAATAAATAACTGTAGGGGAAATAGATAACATCAATCAGTAGTGAGAGCATTATTCTTCAATCCTGGAGAATTATTATTAAGACTGCATTTTTAAGTGGTACTCAACATGTATATGAGGCAGGTGATCTTTCTCCTTCCCTCTATTCAAAGATTAATGATATGAAATACATATCTATTACTTGACTGGTTAGAAGAGCATCTTGGGAGATGAGATACAAATTACAAAGGAGTAAGGTCACTGGATATGCACTATGGCATAAAATCTCTATCAGGAATTCTGAAAAGGAAGAATAAAACAAAACTAGAGAGAATAACCAAAAGCACAAGCAGTTTTAGAAATTGCTGAAAGTCTAGTATTAAGAGAATGAAAACTAGAGGTAAATGGGTAACACTGGAGTATCCTACCATCTTAAAAAGAAGAAGAAGAAGAAAAGTATCTTAAAATTATTCTGAAAAGATAATGGCCAAGAACGTTATTGTGTGCAAACGGACTCAATATACTCCTCCCTCCAAATCCTCTGGTTCCTATGTTAAATTAAGAAAAAAGTTCATAACTCAAGTTTTCAAAAATTGACAGTATAATTCAGTCATTTCCCCATCTTAAAAAATATGGAAGAAAACAATGAAAAGAAATGGCACCCACTCTTGGAATCAGTTCTTCAATCTTAAAGTAAAAATAGAACAAAAGTAACACATCATGTAATTTGCATCTTTGCATCAAAAGAGTATTATCCAATCCCTGTAGTTAAAATCTTTGGATCAGAATAGTACAGTACTCCTTAGTGCCTAATTATAACTATGCATTGATATTCTTCAAGACAGGAAATATTACCTGAGAGAATTGTATTTTTTAAATGCCACTGAACAGATGGGGAAATAACAAGCTGCTCTCTATATCAGAAATTACAAGCAATCAAGCATTTTAAAATTACCATAAAGTAAAACAAAGACTTACTGTCCTATGAAATAACAGAATTTCACATATCCCCAAATCCTAATGTCATTGTATTTGAAAGAAGGTTGAGTATGTATCATTGTGAGAAAATGGAAAAAAGGAAAACATCTAGGGGAAGTCGTCTGTGTGGAATAGGAGATAATGGTAACTTATCCCTGTTCCAAACGCCTGAAGTCAACTTAATTAGGTCAACTTTAAATATTGGCAGGTTAGGAACTGGTTTCAATGAGAGAAGTGATTCTTTAGGAACAGTTTTTATTCTGCTCATACTGGTATTTGTTAGAAACTTTAAATAGCATGAATTTAAGTAAGAATTCCTTGCCTTTATTTTTTTAAACCAGAGAATTCTATTTCCCCAGTAATATGAAGTAGTAGGAAAACACATTTGGGAATATAATAGTTTGCACAGCTACTAACTTAATAGCAATGAAACCTTCCACTTCACTGCAGTAAAACATTATGACAAAGCCCTATCTAAGTGATAGGATAATGTTATTGCATTTCTTTTCCAGAAATATATATATTCAAGTAGCAAGTGCTCTCCTCAAAAACACCGAATATCCTTTCCCAAGAAGCTTGCTTTTTAAACTCTTCAACCTACATTATTTCTAAATTGTTCTCTTCATTTCCCTAATTTTACCTAACTTGGCTGTAAATCTGAAAGCTCATATTTCCTATTTCTTTTTGGCTGCAGAGAAAATTCCTAATGTACACCAGGGAATGTAAGAGTGAATGCTGGAAGTAGCAATATTGTTTAAAAAAAAAAAAAGTAATAATGGTCAAAGTGAAAACAAGAATATTGTTCCTCTTCTCCTGCTGTTGCCAAGAAGATGGTACAAGGTCCCTCTGCTTGTGGAGAATTGCCTAATTGCAGGAAATAGCATGCTCTCTGCCTTTTATATCAAAAGTAGATATTTTAAAGAGTGCTACAAGCTATCTCCTTAAAATGGAGCCCAGAAAAGTGAAATATGGGCTAACTACAACAAGTGAATGATGACAGGAAGCATCATTTCAATGCATGGCCATCTTACTTTTGCTATCTCATCTCTTATTCTCTGATCCCCCAAATTATGGTCTCCAGATTGGCAGCATCAACACTATGTAGAAAATTATTAAAAATCCAAATTATTGGAATCCATCCTAGACCTTTAGAATTTGAAACTCTATAGGTGGGACTTAACAATCTATGTCTTAACCGGAATTTTGATTTGACTAATCAATGTTCTAGAAAAATTTACTACTGCCTCTTCATTCTGGCTTTTAACCATATTCCACCTGAGTTGTTACTACACATTTTTATGTGTATCCATTCTTCAACTAATTAATAAGATCCCTGGGGGCAAACACTTTCATTCTTCCCTTGTCCTCTTTGCTTTCCCTTACCTACCCAGTACCTTACATAGAGTTAATAAACAAAAGGAAACATAAGTATTCATTCATAATGACAGGGACTAGGGAGGAGTACCTTTGGAAGAGTTCTCCCTTTTTTAATATAATCCACCTGAAAAGTTCTCCCCTTTTTAATAGAATCCATCTATTCCCCATAATTATGATCTATAATGAGATATTAATCCTCTAATTTATAGTCTCTAGGAAGGAATCATTCATTCCTGGAATAGAACTTCTCAGCTTCAGAATTTGAGTAATCCCACAAAAAAAAAAAAAATTGAAAGTTGTACAAACTATTTCCCCCAAAGGCTTGGAGACTATAAATGGGGAATCAAGACAAGGAACTATGTCTTTCTTAGAAGCACAGAATAGGGGTCATATGAATGGGAAGTTTCATTTGTTATCCCTGTGGCAAGATATAAATAACCTTTCCAATTCTTTCAAATATGAAAATGTTATTTTGTTACTGAGGGTGTGGTGGCATAGGCCCACAAACTTGTAATCCCAGTGACTCTGGAGGCTGAGACAGGAGGATACCAAGTTAGAAGCCAGCCTAGCAACTTAGTGAGACCTTGTCACAGGTGTAGGGGCAATGTAGGTGGGGGCTGGGTCTGTAGCTCAATGGTAGAGTACCCCTGGGTTCAATCCGGAAGGAAGGAAGGAAGGAAGGAAGGAAGGAAGGAAGGAAGGAAGGAAGGGAGGGAGGGACGGAGGAACGGAAGGAAATGTTGTTTGCCTCCTCTTTATTTGTGACACTCAAAGCACCAAAGTCAAATATATCCCCTGCACACAGTGTGTCCTATCCTTGAACAAAATGGAACTAGGTGCTCAGCTGTGAATGACTGAGGTTCTCAGTTTAATAAATGTTGGGGACTCAGTGGTGGTTTCTGGGGAGGATCTAACCACAGGGGCATTCTTCAACCCAGCATAAATAAATTAAATGTATTCTGTTAGCACTGAGTCCTAATCCTATTAGACTAAATGTGCAAAATTGTCTGTGTTATGATGGAAAGGACACCTATGTCTTTGATGTCCTAGACCTGATATTTTTAAATGTCTGCACATTTAAGAGTAAGGCTTATCCTAGGTTCTTTCTCTCCTCCAATTAATACATCTATAAGCTTTAAAAGACAATCTGAAAGGGGTCCTGTTATGGACTGAATACTTCATCACTCCAAAATTCATATGAGAAAAATTCTAAACCCTAACATGATGATATTTGGAAATGGGGTCTTTGAAAGATAATTAGGCTTAGATGAAGTCATGTGGCCAAAGTCCTGCCATAGGATTAGTGTCCTTATAAGCAAAGACACCAAAACGCTTGCTCTTATAGCTTCCCTGCCATGTGAGGGTATAGCCAGAATATGGCCATCTGCAAGCCAGGAAGAAGGACCACACCAAGAATATGATCAGCCAGAAAATTGATCTTAGACTTCCCAGCCTCCACAATGATAGCCCAAGCCCAACCAATATACAGGTTCCAACCATGAAATTCTCTTGTATGCCTTCTCACTAGAACTCTAAACTCAAATACTCATTAAAACTTAATGATATGTTTTGTTTGCATGTGTCAGTGCATGTATTGATCAAATTATCCGCATGCAGTCCCATTAGGTCAAAATATGGTAGCCTATAGAGGAAATGTAGGTACCTGGTGCTCAGCTTAAAAAAAAAAAAATATATATATATATATATATATATATATATATATATATATATATNATATATATATATATATATATATATATGAATATATGAACCAGGTGTAACTAGAAAGCAACAGAGAGTTTCTAGGTCTGAAGAGGATGTGCATACAGAAATAAGAGGCATCTCAGCCAAAATGAATATCATCCCCACCTTGTCATGAACATGAGAATGCGAAAAACTCTAAAGAAGGCAAAGGTTAAATTTCTCTCCAGCCTGGTGGGAATGGAAAAAGATCTGATAGAAACTAAGCTATATTTTTAAAAAAATTATTTTGAATAGTTCTTGAAGACATGTTCATAACAATGACCCACATGACTAATGATAAGTAGCCTTTAGAGGAATATTCAGATTTCAAGGTTTCTTCAGAGCAAATATTAAACTGGAAAAAAAAAAAAAAAAAGCCAAGTCTGTACTTTCCCTGGATTCCTGCAAACCTAAACACTCTAGAATGTAGTAATGTCCTTTTCTCTGTGGCTAATTAGTAAAACTATCCTCTTCCTCTGTAGTTGGGCATTCTCAGACCTTGATTGGTTGCTAGGTACAGAAGTCATTCCCAAAGGACATAAAAATTACAAAGGCTCTTTGTCACATGCTAGGCTAAAGCTGTCATGTGCTGCACTTAAAAACAACATGAAGTTGTCCTTTATTCCTTTCTGTGCCATTAGGAAAAGTGGGGCCACACCCTTTCAATATGGTGTATCAACCATTGTAGACATGCCCACACAAAGCCTCTGCATTAAAAGAACCTCTGGTAACCTGATGCAAAGTATGTGGGATTGCTGAGCTTCTAGGTGTCCATTGTTCACTAGGAAATCAATTCAACTAGACAAAAAAAATTCAGTAGTGCTGGTGTACAGTGACCACATAATGTCTGCAGTTACTTTCAGAGAAGAGACTTGAGCATTGGTGAGAAGCATAGAGATGAATTTCTTCTAACATTTTATTTGCCAATTTTCTCCTATAAATCATCTATGCTGATGAAGTAAGGCATGATGTACATATATAATGCTAAAGTAATCAAGATTTCATTCAATATTAATATAATCTTCCTTGTTTTCTTTTAACCCTATTAGCAAATATGGCAGAATAAATACACACACACACATACACACACACCCACACCAAAAAAACCACAATGGTCTCCAAGTTCTTCCCTCAAAAGCTCTCAAATCCTTAAGTTACTGTCACAACTCACTTAAATCTGAAGTATTAAAGGCAGGAATCTTCTACTTTAAACAATGAACAACTGGTGTCACCATGAAAGTTATTTTTTGTCATTTTGTGTATAACTTGTACATTTTGTACAAAAAGTAGATTTGATCAAAAGAGTTAATGGAAACAAAGTGCCACCAAGACCATCAAAGTCCCCATAAACCTGTTTTCACACTTTTCCTAACAGAGTAAGTACAGTCTCTTAAAACCACTTCAAGACTAGGATTTATAGCAAATGGGAAAGGATGTGAAAAGTGAATTCTTACCTGATTTGAAAGGGAAATGTGTGAAAAAGGATAGTTTGTGTGTGCAGCATTGATTATCAGAAGCCATAGAGTATCCAGGACAAGTAAGGAGAAGGCAGGAATGAAAGTGCTGAAACATCACTCAAAACCATTATGAATTCACAGCATTATGGTTACAAACATGCTGACTCTGGAGTCACACATGGTCTTGGATTCAAATCCCAACTGCCAGCCATGTGAACTGGGCAAGTTTTATTCAGCCTAAATGTTTTACCTCACATATTAAAAAAAAAAAAAAAAAAAAGGAAAAGTAATAAAATGTACATCATAAGATTGTCATGATGATAAATGAAAAGACCTGAAGGCATTTAGTATTATTCCTAGTACATAGTAAATCCTCAGTAACTTTCAGTTATTTTTATTTAATTTTTAAAACTCCCTCTAAATCCCTGTTAGGTATGATATTCATTCCAAAAGAAAAATAGGATTTTTGTTTTCCTTTTTTAAAGGACATATTAGGGATTTAATACAGGGAATGAATTTGCATTTAGAACCATATTTGCACAAGGACTACCAAGCTACATCTTGGCATGGCCATAATGGAATCAACAGTAATGCTGCTATAAATATCCAGAAGGATAGTATTTTTAACATCTTAACATGGAAGAAAGACTGACATTTTGTATTTCCAACAACAAAGCTCTCTGATATTATTTTCAACGTAATTCCATGATAGAAAAAATACCATGAAATCACAAAGAGGAAAAACGGGAAAACTAGATCAATAAGTCCATTCCATTAACAATTGTCTTTTATTCTATGCTAGAGGTTACAATTTAGGTGTTCTATTTTGAAAATTCACAATAGTCATCATTCTGAATATATAATTCTACATAATAAACCCGAAGTGGCTTGAAACAACAGCAATGTTTATTTTGTTCACGAATCTGCAATCTGTACAAGGACTCAGGAAGACAGTCTATTTCTGCTCCAGAACCAGCTCAAAGGCTGGGGCTGAGAAATCATCTGATAATTTGATTGCTTACATATCTGTCTTGTTGCCTAAACCATGAAAACTCAAACAGCTGGGAACTGGAACAGTTGGGGTTCCTCTGGCATCTCCCTCTAACTTTATGTAGACTTTCTGTATAATTTCTTTGACATGGTAGATTCAGAGTACCTGGACTCAAGGCTCCAGTGTTAGCTAAGTCTTGGTTGCTATAAAAAGTACATGAGATAAATCAACTTAAAAGGAGGAAAGGTTTATTTTGGCTCACAGTTTTCAACATTTCATTACATGGTTAGTTGACCCATTGCTTTGGGGCCTGTGGTACTTTTGGGCCTATGATACTATTTGTTGGGAACAAGTAGAAGAGGAAGCTGTTCAATTTATGGCAGCTAGGAAGCACAGAAAGAGGGGAAAGGGCTAGGGGGTCCCACCATCCCCCTCAAGAGCATATCCTCTCAGTGACCTAACTTTCTCCCATTAGGTCCCACCTCTCAAAGGTTCTACTACTTCCCAATAGCACCACAGGCTGGCAACAAAGCCTTCAACACATGGGCCTCTGGAGGATACTTATAAAAACCAAATCACATGTCAGAAGAAAGAAACTAGGGTGGATCGAAGCTGCATCTCCTTTTGTGGCCTAGCCTAAGAACTCAAATCACTTTCAATTCTACCACAGTCTATCAATCTATCCAGATTTAAAGAATGGGAACATAGACTCCTGCCTCTCAATGGAGAAGTGTGAAATGACACTATAAGAAGAGTATTCAGAATAAATAGGGTATCTTACGGGTGGGACCATTTTTTGAAAATATAATCTGCCACAGCTACATTTTCACATAGCTTATCAGTCAGTGTTCTTGGTTACATGCCACAGAAACCAATTTTGGCAGACTTACAGGTGAAAATTTTTATTTGAAGGATATTGAGCACTCTAAGGCTCAAAGGAAAAGTTGGAAATAAGCCAGAATTAAGAGAGACTGAGGGAAGCTGGGAAACAGGAGACTCAGCCACAACAGAATACAGTTAACACACCTTTCTCATGACCACTGCTATGAATGGACAATGATGTTCTTGGACCTCAGTGACACCAATGTTAACAAGAATAAGCTGTCTCTGCATTTTTCAATCATGTCCTCAAAATTCAAGGTTCTGAGTGATTCTGATCAGCTTATACTAAGTCACTTATCTGAGGCTAGCTTCCAGGGATAGATCTGACCCCTTCTAAAGAAGGAATCCTGCCTCCCACAAAGACTCATACAATAAAGAATTCACCCCAAAATAGGAATAGTGATTCATATGCTGGGTGGCCAAAAGCCCACCATATGTATGATATATACAGAAGACTAATTTTGATATGAAAGATTCTACCATTTTCTGGCAATAAAAGGTAAGAACCAAGCCTGGGTTAGTAACCAAGTTTTAACCTGAAATAATGGCCAAATCCTCGATCCATGTTGTAAATTCATGTCCTCATAATGATGTTTATAAAATTAGCTAAAATCATAATCTTACTGGAGCAAGGACCAATTCTAACACAATGAAAACTCCACAAATAAAAGTGTTTTGTTCTCTTCACAAAGAATGAGCTTGCATATACCCAAAGCAAGGATATTTCAGTGACTATGTTCTGCTGTTTGAATTTAGAACAAATTTTCCAAACAATGAGTAAATCACCAAAGTAGACTATACCTCTAGTGCTTAGTATGAAACATACGGCAGGATCCCAATAAATATCAGTTGTTGTCAAAGTTTTGGAGGGACGGGAAAAGAGAGGATAAAAAAAAGCATCTAAATTAGTCTAAAAATGTATTATAGTAGTAATATTATTCACAGAATATAAGCAGTTCTTATAACCTGGTTTGTATGGGGAGGGGACGTCCATGACCCATCAGAACCAGAACACCTCTGCCTTAATCTTGGCAACAGATTCTGCTTGCCTTGCCTTTACCTGGACACAGAAAGGGAAGTAATCTGTAATAGTGAAAAGAAAAGACATGAAAGATAATTGCTGTTATGGAAGGAAATATTCAAATATTCAGTGATTTTTGTAAAAGTTATCTTAAACATTATCCATAGCAAGCTAAAGAATCTAAATTATTCATAAACTTTTGAATGTACATGTTGACACACAAGTTACTAACTCCCAAAATGTTACAGTTTTTCCAAAAAACTATCTTTATTAAACCTCAAATCTCTAAAATTAGTAGTGTATTTAGTGTTTTTGTATATTACTTAAGGATAAATTAAAATGCAGCCCAGGGGCTGGGGTTGTGGCTCAGTGGTCGAGTGCTCGCCTAGCATGTGTGTGATGCACTGGGTTCAATCCTCAGCACCACATAAAGATAAATAAATAAAGGTATTGTGTCCATCTACAACTAAAAAAATATTTTAAAAAAATAAATAAAATGCAGCCCAAATTTCTCCTATGTGCTACATCTCAAACATGGATCTGATTTTTTACTCTGCCATAAAAGTGAGTACAAAATGATAAAGAAAATGTACTTATCATGAAGGCAGGGGACAGGCATATCTTATTGAGGACCATACCTCTAAGTGCTTAATATGAAACATATGGCAGGATCCCAATAAATATCACTTGTTGTCAGAGTTTTGGAGGGATGGGAAAAGAGAGGATAAAAAAATGGCTAGAAGAAAGAAAACAGTAATAGATTATTTTAGAAAATATATTTGAACCAATGATATCCAAGGACTGTTCATTAATTTATTTGGTATGTCTGGATGTTATAAATAGCCCCCAAATCCTTCTTCAAAATTTAGATACTTCATCTCTTTGACCCCCAAGACTGACATGTCAGTAAATGGCCAACATACACTTTTTAAACCACTGAGTGATTACTGGCTGTTAGCTTCAGTGCACACTAAAAGCCCTTATCACTTTTCATCACTGCGGGAGAGTCTCACTTTGGGCAAAGATTTATTTCTCTGGAAAAGATTGTTCTGAATATGATAAGAAAGGATCTGTATTGCATATAACAGAGCTCTATTGTTTAGGCACTGCTGGAAAAAAATAAATAACAAGGGAAAAAAAGGATGTTTTAATTAAAACACAGAAGTGGACATTTTCTGTTCAATAAAGATGTTCCAGTTATACTATCTGAACATATGACATGAATCACAATAAAAAGGGATATTTTAAAAAGAAATTTTTGAATGACTTCTAAATGTAAAATATTGTGCAATATTATACAGCAGAAGCAAGAATCAGAGCAGGAAGAAAGAAGGAAGGAAGCAGAAGGGAAGGAGACAACAAGCACATAATAGACACAGAACCTGTTGAAATGAAGTAAATCACTAAACCTTAGAATTGAAAGTAACTTTGAGACTTACCTAACCATCCCACATCAATTTAAAAGCTATTCAGAGAATATTCAAGATTCCAACAATCTAATTAGACTAATAAGGCAGAATTATTAGTACACTTAATCTTGCTTCGATGGTTAAGTTTCTTAGTTTAACCAACAAGTATCTTTAAGTGAATTCTTCTTTAACCATAACCTTTTCATGCTTCAGTCTGAAAACCATTTCTTTTAGTTTTTCCCTTAGCACAGATAAAGAAAAGCTAATCCCCAAAGACTAGAATAGAATACTTCATGTGCATGAAGACCTTTTTGATAATATATCACCTTTCTATTCTTCCTCATCTGAAATAGATCAGGTATGTCCCTTTAACCTCATTTTGTTTCTGGTTTTTTCATCCCAATGTTATATGCTTCTTGATTCTTCCAAACTATCTTCTCTTCCCACTCAAGTTCAAATCCTATCCCAAAATGGATTTGAATAGTGCCAATTAGAAGAAAATGGTTAGAAAAGTATAACAGCAGACTCCAAAAGTGAAACCTTGACATTTATATATATTTTAAAGCTGAAGTGAAAATGGAATAAAAAATTTTAAGCATCCCAGAATAGAATGTTGGATTTCAAACCAATTACTTTGAAGTTACCTATTTAAATTTCCAGCTTTGGATTCAATCAAAGGGTCATGCTATTTAATTTCTGAGAAATTACAGAGGTGTGCTCAATAGATGAGTGGGCAGGTCCCGCTTGTCTACCAAGATTTAAAAATAACTACTCTTTCCCACAGCCACCCTCACTCTTTTTCATTATTATGATTTTTTCAGGATTTGCTGAGAGTTAAACCCATGCTACTACATTTGTTTAAGTGAAATATTACAAAAGAGAAATCTACATAATTTCCTACTAATGATTATGTTTTTATAAATTGTACATGAAGACCTGTCTTATGTGGAAGGGCCTCAGTAAGTCTAATTACCAGCTTCAGAACAGCTGATTACAACTTTAAGCCTTCAGATTCAATGGTTTTAAAACTCTCATTAGCTGCCAAAGCAAAGAGATGACCATAGACTGCTCCAGTCATAATTCATCACAGAGACACAGCAATGCTGTTGTGAGAGACCATTATAATCCCTATTACCTGGCCTGTATTGTGGGCCTTAGATTACTGTGATATCATCAGGAATAACTTACTAGTTATTACTACACCCTCTTAATATGGAGGCTGAATTTTTTTCAATGTATAATAAATTTAAATCTGTTTTAAGCCCTTTGGATAGTTCTGGTGTATTCACTCCAAATAAACCGTCTTATGTCATGTCCTTATATTCCTGGGGTACTTTAGGGAGACAATGGCTTCTTGGTCTTAGTCCAACCTGACTCTTCTTTAGAGGGAAGGATGAGATGACTTTTCTATAGTGATGAATGGTAACTATAGCACTCTGCTCTGAGAATATTACCTGGCATTTCAGCCTTCTACTTTATGGTCTGCTATATGGGATTTGGCATCCTCTTCACCTTTATTCCATAATCAGGGTCTGGAAGGGAATGTAGCAGATGCTGGAAAGAAATACTAACCCTGTCTTAAGCTAATTCTAAATTGTACTACCACAGAAATAGATATCAGGAGGGACTAAGTAACAGTGACAGTTGGACAAGAGCAGTAATCAGAGAAGCACATGATTCTGGCAATAATAGATAAGCCAAGACTGAGCATCCCACAGCAATGTCTGAAGAACATGACAGGCCTTTTTTAAGCTTTATGCAACTACATTCTTCCTTTTCATGGCTGGAAAGAACATTCCCATATCTAGTCATGTTTGTAATAATGTCTTCCTCTTGAGTACTGAAAATGATCCGAATTTACATATAAACACTTGTGCAAACACACACACACACACTACATAACACTAAAACAGGAAGAAAGTCATAAGAAAAATATGAAGTATAAGACTGATATTCTATTTCATTGACTCTAAGACTTTGTTATTTCACATTTTGACTTCTCTGAAATCAATATAGGTTATATAATTGATGATTCTTAGATTCAAAGAAAATAATAGATCTGATTACATGAAAACAAAAGTTGAAGCTTCAGTGTAGCAGAAAACATCACATATACTCTTAAGAGGAAAGACTTTAAAAATATTTACAACATTCCCAACATAAGATTTATATCCTGAATAAATAGGAACTTCTCAGTAAACAAAAGGGAAATGGGTCAAAGATATGAAAAGAAAATTTACAAAAGAAGAGGCAGAAATTTTTATACACAGTTATGTTGTTATTATTATCATAATTATAATCTCACAGCTCCACCTCTTCCTTAGTGCTCCTAAACATCTGGTTGTTAATTTAGGCTTAAGAAAAGAGATAAAGGAAAGAATATTCTCTGTCCCAAACACTACACTTGTGAATTTCATAAACATAGGCTTGTTAAGCACAATCTCATTGTACAGATAAGGAAAATAAGGATTAGAGAAAGTGAGTAATTAAACCAAATTCTCAGAGCAGGTACAGTAAAGCGCAGATTCCAAGTTCAAAGCTCTTCTACAGCTTCTAATCAAAACACAGTTCTAGAAACTATTCACATAAAAGATGCTGCCCTCAGAATGAGGGGCCAAACCTTGGATTTTAACTATTATTTGTAAGCCCAGAGGTACCACATTTCTGGAATCACCATTGGCCTAGGAGATTTCTTAAAACTCAATTTGCAATTTTGTCCTTTAGAAAAGGAGACATTAATTGTCATATTAAATATGTTTGGACTCAACAATTGTGTTTGGTTTAAAGTACAGATGACTTTGCATCAAAAATAAGTATATTCCTATTAGACTGAATTTTAGGTGGAAATAAGCCATTGAAAAACTCTATACTTTGATTAAAACACATGCAAAGAAGAAGGGCCAATGTAAAATGGGCTCTACTCTGATGGCCAGGAGGAAGGGGTGTTAAATAAATGATCTGACACATACCAGGGCTGTTGGAGTTAATGTTATAGCTAGCCTTGTTGTACAGGTGATGCCCTGAAATCTGACCCTAATCCTCTGGCTCCTCTGGCACTGAAATATTGGCAGCATGCCCTGAAGTGAAGCCACAGTCTAAAAGGTTGTATCTGCTGCCAATCCCCTACATCTCTAGGTGAAAAATGCCAGATACCTCTTTCACAAAGACCAGGGTAAGGGGAATAGAGAAGGCAGGCAATAGGTGTCACTTGTGTATTTATTCACAGAAAAATAGGTCCCTTATCCTTTGGAGAAGAATCAGTTGTTAAAAGTGCTCAGTTTGATGCATATGGCTGGGTTACAAAGGATTAAAACAGGATGCCTCCAATTCCTCAGTCTTAGAAACCATTCTGCAGTATCAGTCTATACTTCTCAATTTCCATCAAAGGCTGTTATTTCTTCATATTCTTTTCACAGACCAGCCTGCTCTTTTAAAAAGCATTTTTACCCCTCAACAAACAAAATGTAATCTAGTATAAAGTCAACTGGTTCAGGTTATTTAGCCTGAATTCCCATAATTTTTGAGAATATCCTAAATATGTTAGAGTGTCATTGACAGTCTGTCATGAAACAGCCTCTAAAAAAATTCCAAATTAAAAGAGCTAAACCAAAATGACGCTTTCCAACACAGCCGAATGTTTGGAATAACAGCATGCTACCAACTGCACTGTGTCAGCTGCATTTCACTGACTATTCATCAAAACATTACTGCTATTTTCTAACCACAATAGCAAAGAAGAAAATGAATCCTATTTTTGAGTACTTCATCAACAAAGACTTGAAGTTTACAATGGTCTGTATGCAATACTGAATAAAAATATTATTTTTTTTTATTCAGAACAAAACATTCTTCTGGATTTAAACACAGAAGGAAAAAAGAGGGAAGGGAAGAAATCCAAGTTACCTGGAAACTAATAAAATTTTAGTAAGATCATAACAGTATGAAATGCAGGCACAGAGAACCCAAATGAACACTGGCATATGTCCTTAAAATCTGAAAGAAAATGATAGAAATAAAAACAATTTAACAAGTCTATTTGCCCTACAGCAAAAAATTGAATATAAAACTGATTTTAGGCCAAAATAATAAATGGAAATCTGATTTTAAGATTCTTGCTGAATCAATTAAAGTTACAGGTACTTTTAAGAGTTCATTAAAAATTCAAAAACAATCAAGTAATTTCCAGTAACTGCATATTATTTGCTGATTGTCTTTCTTCTCAGTTCTTTTAAAAATTTTAAGATAAATTGATTCTAAGAGTATCAGAAGGCAATGAAAGAAAGCTTTTGTTTGAGCTAGAAAATCTGTCTGAGAGATTATGAATTAGAAAAATAGAAGTAATCAGACATCATATAAATTGCTCAAAATGCCTCATGAATAAAGATAAAGCACTTAAAATATAAGGGGTGAATTATTTGTTTTGAGAAAAAAGGTTTACAGTACAGTACAGTATCATGGAAATCACATTCAATTTAACAGATCTATTAAAGTGTTGTAAGCAGAAAATCTTAAAATTCAAAGACATTTCATGCTTATATTTTGTGATGATACATATCATTATCTCAGTATTATAATTCTCATCACCTAAAATGGTAAGAAGTAGGTACTAAATGTTGAATATCTCCAAAGAAAATACAAATAAATTATAAAGTATGTATAGCATGAGGATCTTCTCAACAAAACAGAATAAGATTGTAAATGTTTATCATGGAACTAGGCCTCACTAACTTGAGCCTATGGTAAAATCTAGCAAACAACTTCAATGGCCTTTATAATTTATAAAACTAATGAAGTAAAACCACTCCATTAATACTAAAAGCAGAGTTCTAGATACAAATACTTTTTTTAAGTAGAAAGCTTTACTCTCTTGAGTAAATTCATAAGAATTTCAGCCAGATAACTTTCTGAGCATTGTGAAGAGAAAAAAAAACTCCCTAAAAAGAAAAGCCCCTGGGATGGGGGGCAGGCACAGCAGTTCTACTAGTTCAGGATATACCAAGGGATGCCTTTCTAAGATCAGTTGGCAACTTCATGCTGGTCTCAAACAGAAATACCAAAACATGTTTCAATAAAAAATAATAATTGCCCTCTATTATGATGCTAAGAAATATACATTTAATATTACCTATTTCTTTAATAACCCACCATAAATCATTGCCCACTACTAAGTGGGTATTAATTATGAGTGTTCATTTAATAAGTCTATACCACTCATTGATATAAAAAATTAACTAATAGACATTAATTGATAAGTCTGTACCCATCACTGAAATAAAGTACTTCCATCTTACATCTGAAAATCTAATACAAAGATCAATTTGACTTACAACTAAATTCAAAAAAGGGAAGAACAATTTTGAAACTAATCCAAAGGGGCTAATTACTATAATAGTAAAATATATTTGTTTTAAAGTGTTTTCATATTAGGCATCCTATAGCCCTTAAGGTCAACAATAAACATAATTCCTGTGACCTTCCATCTACTAATGCTACTTTTTCAAATCTTTAAAACATTTTCTAGGATTTGATGAGCAAGTTCCTATTGCCCTTATTCACATACTTTATGATATCATAAACCTGGGTCATGTCTGCTTTGAGTCTTTTTTTTTTTTCTGGAAAGTCAGTTTTCTTAGTCCTTACACTGAAGCCAGCTTACAGCCTCAATTATTGACTCCTCCAGAACACCCTGGCTCTCTACCTTCTCACAGTTGGCATCAACACTCCATTCATTAGAAACAAATTATGGCTGTGACAAAGATATGAGAATTTTTTTAAAATTTCTTTTTTGCTGGGCATGGTGGTACATTCCTGTAATAACAGTAGCTCCAGAGGTTGAAGCAGGAGAATTGCAAGTTCAAAGCCACCTCAGCAACTTAACGAGGCCTTAATCAACTTAGCGAGGCCCTGTCTCAAAATAAAAAGGGCTAGGGATGTAGCTCAGTGGTTAAGCACCCCAGGGTTCAATCCCTGGGATGGATGGATGAATGGATAGACAGATAGACAAACAGACAGACAGATAGATAGTTGTAGTTTTTCAAAAACCCTTCCTTATTTGTCTAGTTTTTACTAATCCATAAAAATTTCACTCATGGTTGTCTTCATCTTTAGATACCACTTGAGAGATAAAAGTGTTGGACTTTTACTTCAAGCCTGGATACCCAGTAAATGGATAAAAGCCCATCATTTCATAAATATAATTGGATTTTTAGTATACACATTTATTTACATTTGCAACTTTGAATTTGTTACCAATTCTTCTACCCACTCATAACACATAAACTTCCTGCAAAATCACAGTTAATATAACTAAATTTTTCTACAACCTTCTATGCTTTATTTCCTGTCGAAAATAAAACACTCTGTCTAACATAAGGACTGAGCCTCAGTCCCTTCTTTAGGGACAGGAAGATTCTTGAGGAAAAAGCACCCTGTCAGTGGTGGTGGTTATTCATAAGGACAAGGCTCTTGTCTTATCCATTTATGACTGGCACTGGCAAACAGTAGATGCTCAAAAAAATATTTGTGAAAGAATTGATAAAGATGTGAAATAAACTATGAATAATTGAAGATAAATGGATCACCATGGAATTCTAATTTTCATTTCTATGTTCTTTTACATGTACTGAGATCAAAGCAGATGATGGTAAGAAAAGATAAGGGAGAAGTTTCCAATATCTCTTTGGGACATGATTTCTTTTTTTTTTTTTTTTTTTTTTGTGAATAGGCAGTGGGACCCCTACAGTCCAATATAGGGCAGTAGCAAATCTATTAATGTTCTCAAAAAGGGAAGTAGAGATCTGAGGTATTCTTTAGGAGACTTTCAGGCACTGCTGAAATCAGCTTCTTTACCTACCCAAAGTTCCTTCATCTACCTACATTCACCCAGCTGGTTTTTCCATGTCAAGCATCTAACTAATATTAGTTAACTATAGTTAATATTAGTTAACTTGCTTTCAGACTGAACATTTTTACCCAAGTTCTTAGGTCCATAAAGTGCTTACAGGGGACTGTGATCATACTCCTGATACCTGAAAGAATGTCCAGGGAGAGTAAGTGGGACATGAGGATTTCAGGCAGAAGTATCAGTTTATTTAGGCTTATTTGTGTGATCATTGAGCCAACCATACATTACAAATTATTAAAGAACAACATACTCAACAGCTATCTAGTCCATAAGTGCCCCCCTCATAGGCAATAATTTCAGAGTCCACTTCGTACTGGTACTGGACACTTCTCAAAACAGCACATGACATACACCAAGCCTAAGATCTGAAGTTGGAGCTTTAATCAGAAATATCAACCTGTTTCACCACTGGGTGACAAGAGCAAAGCTTTCTCCAGATAGCAAAAGTGATGGATGAAGTTAAATTTTCTTTAGGAAACAATAATTTAATAATGAAAGCCAGGGAAGAAATATATAGGTATTAAACAAAAGATAGTGAACTTAGTCAGCTGATAGACAGCATTGAATATACCAAGGGCTAAAAAAGAAGGTCAGAAAGCTGAGGCAGGACCAGATGAATAAGGGCTCTTATTTGCTATAAAGTATTTTGAATGTGGTCTCCAAGTTTGTACTTTTAAAATTCTACATACTTCAATTTAAATTACTATTTTTACTATGTGGTGTCATATTTAAGGTAAAGGAATACTAACTTATTCCTGTCATAAATTGGCAAAACATCCAATATGTGAAAACATGTCAGTGGAAAGTCAAGAAATACAAAAGCCACACAGATATTGTGTTTGAAGAAAAGCTAGTAATTGAATACACAGAGCAGTGTCAAAATTAGCAGAGTATCTTCCTGCTGTGTAACAATTTGTCTGATTTGTGTAGTTAGGAAATGACAGCTTGTTCTTTATTTTTCCTCCAAACAGACCTATAATTTGTAATAAATTAGAAGGAAAATTAAGGAAAGCAAGAGACATTCTTTCCACTAATGCTTTTAAAGAGCTAAGTCATTTTATTTCTTTTGCTACTTCACTCACATTTTTTTTACTACTTTCTAGAATACAACCATTATAATCCATAGTTTTCCCTAAAAATTAAGGCTCATTTGGGGGTTTGGCAGTTGTAGGTTTCCAGATTCTCCCTGTGTATACACAGGACCAGAAATGAAGATTAAAACTTTCTGTACATCTTCTATGCAAGACTTCCCCCTCACCAAGACCCAAGAAAAACACATTGTTCACTATTTCTACTATGAATGTTGACCCCTATTATGAATAATTCCTTTATTTCACTCTAAATAAAAACCCACCTGCTCTATTTCCCACCCCCTCAGCACCACACTGATATTCTTTTTAGTCACTTGTGCTACAGTGGTAGTTGATTTCTTTCCAGAAAACATAATGCCCAAATCAAAAGAGACTAGTGTAAATATCCCAGGGGTTTCCAGGCAATTCTGTGAAAGAGTCACTTTCAACTAAAAGAATGAGGAAGCTTTTACCAAATCAGAAGCTCAATCCCTTTTTTGGGTCAGCCTTGCTGTTCTTACATGTTTTGGAATAGAAGAACTTGTTTTCTTTGATAAAACATTGTTATGGTTTAGATGTGAGGTGTCCCCCAAAAGCTAATGTATGAGACAATGCAAGAAAGCTTAAAGGTGAATTGATTGGGTTATGAGAGCCTTAACCTAATCAGTGCATTAATCCTCTGACAGGGACTAATTGGATATAAACTATAGACAGGTAGGCTGTGGTTGAAGGGTGTGGGTCATTGAGAGCCTGCCTTTGGAGCATATATTTTGTCCATAAAGGGGAGATTCTATTTCTCTGATTCCTGGTACCACTGATTCCATATTCCTACTGTTTTCCTCTACCACACACTTCCACCCTACCTTCCAGCCCCAAGGAATGGATTTGGCCATCTGTGGACTTAGACCTCTAAAACCATGAACCCTTCAAATAAACTTTTCCTCCTTAGAATTGTTCTTATCAGGTCTTTTGGTCACAGCCAGTGAAAAAGCTGACTAAAAAAAATTACAAAAAATACTTTTGGAAGCAAGTAAAATGTTAATAATAGCTACTCTTCCTCATCATCAGAATCACATCATCAGGGTTTAGGCAGAATAATGGCACCCAAAAACATCCAGTTCCTAATCTCTAACACTTGTGAATATGTTTCCTTACATGTCAGACAGCTTTACAGATGTAATGAAGTCACCCTGAGATGAGAGTTCTCATCTGAACTACCTCGATGGGCCCAATGTATGTAGGTGAGCAGAAGAGTCCTTATGATGAGAAGCAAGCATGTCAGTATCAAAGATGTAGCAGTGGAAGCAGAAGTTGGAGTGATGCCATTGTTTGGCTGTGAGCCAAGGAATGCAGTTAGTCTCTAGAAGATGGTAAAGACAAAGAGGGAATTCTCCCCTGGGGTCTCCAAAAGGAACACAGCCTTACTGACAGCATCCTTAGTCCCATAAGACCCATTTTCAGATGTCTGACCTCCATAACTGTAATAAAAACTATCACCTTAAGCCATATAAAATTTTTTAAATTAATTACAAGAACAGTAGGGAAATGATACAACAAAACATATAACAATGCTAAAAGGCAGTTAGTTGTTACTGTTTCCACTTCACAGATTAGGAAACCAAAGCTCAAAGGTATCTCAGAAAGAGAAAGAAACAGAGACCCAGAATCAAACAGAGGACTATTTGGCATCAAAACCCATGTTCTATGGAGGACATTACGCAAAATGAAATAAGCCAAACAGAGAAAACAAATACTAAATGTTCTCATATGTAAAAGCTAAAAATTTTGATCTCAAAGTGGAAGAGAGTAGAATAGTGATTACTAGAGACTTAAGAGGAGTAGGATGAAGGGGGGACAGAGGGAGGTTGAAAACAAGTACAAAAACATAAAGGAATAAGTTCTAGTGTTCTACAGTATAGTGGGGTAACTATTATTCACATTAACCTATTATATATTCTTTGAATTACTAGAAGAACAGAACTTAACTGCTCTGAACTTACAGGATGAGGAGATGAAGCTGCTAATTGTCCTCATCTGGTCATTACACATTGTATGCATGTATGGAAATATCACACTGTGCCCCATAAATATGTATAATTATAACATGCTAATTTAAGAGAAAATGAAAATTTTAAAGTCCTAAAAAAATCATCCTATCAAGCCTTTAAGAGCAACAAACATGTGAATAAAACTGATTTAGTATTTCTTTATATCGGCTGCCAAATACTTCATAAGCCTGCTTTTCCCTATCGTCATCTACCCTATGTGAACGTGTAACATCTTGGCTTTTTCATGTCTATACTACCAGTATCTTCAGAATATGCAGGAACATAGGAAATTATACTATGTTCTACCTAACATATAGTTTGTCCTCACTATAAACCACACTCTAGCATTACAACTTTCATTGCATTATTTGAGTTGATACCTCAGTGGGTCTATAAGGAAAGAACACTGCCTGGGAGTCAACAAATTAAGATTCTATGCTACCTACCACTTTGAATCTTTCAACCTCTTATTTGAAAAAGCTTTTTCTACTTTCAACCAACAGTCCTTTTTGATTCAGGCATTATGTTTTTTGGAAAGAAATCAACTATCATTGTAATACAAGTGACTAAAAGGGAATATCAGTGTGGTTCTGAGGGTATGGGAAACAGAACAGGTAGGGTTTGATTTAGAGTGAAATAAAGGAATTATTTGTAATAGAGGGTCAACATTCATATTAGAATATTTCTTTCATTCTCTGTTTTCTATAAGTCACAATATCCAGTTGTCTTTTTCAAGTAATTTAAAGTATATTATTTTTAGAATGATATATGTGGCAACAAGATGTTGATGAAGAACATACTGGCATTCACAAGGTAAGTAAGGAGTTTGTATTGCCTGTGGAAATGCATAGAAAGCAGCAAAGTTTTTAAAATGAGTTGGAGAAAGTCATCTGGAAGTGATGACTAACACTCATTTCTTTATGGTTAAATAAGTTTAAACTCCTTGGTCCAGACTTCAAAATCTGAAATTATCTACTATATGTAATCTTATCTCCCAATATTTCTCAATCTGTTGCTTTTGCTGCAAATCCATCAATGAAACTCACTGAATAAACTAGACTCATTCATTCCCAAATAATTTCCTTATTAAATGACTTCAGCCCTTCATCAGAGTCTATACATAAACTACTTTCACCCTGTCTCATTATCAATACAACAAACTAACCATTTGAAAGAGGAAGGAAGTTCACATGACTTGATCAAGGTTATAGCTAAATAAGAAGTGGAGCTAAGTCTCTCACCTAGAAATTCTACATCCAAGTTCTTCCCATTCTACTTCACTACCTCATGAACTCTCGAAAATATCTTATGATTTTATCAGGCATCCCCCCAGGTGTTTTCTTGCTCACAAAATACACATATTTACCTAGGGTTGGCTCAGAAAAATATCATTTGTGAAGTGATTCAGAAAGGGATAACTTTTGCTTATCATTTCTAACACCAAGAAACGTCTTTATTTCTTCTTCTCCTCTTTCTCCTCCTCCTCCTCTTTGTTCTTCTACATAGGCCCTAGAGTAAGAGTGAATACAGCAGACCAAAAATAGGTAAAAGTCATAGAAAGCATAGTAGTGTGCTATCAGGAAAAAAGAAAAAAAAAAAAAAAGCCGGTGCCATGGCACACACCTACAATCCCAGGGGCTCAGGAGGCTGAGACAGGAGGATCGCGGGTTCAAACCCAGCCTCAACAAAAGCGAGGTGCAAAGCAACTCAGTGAGACCCTGTCTCTAAATAAAATATAAAATAGGGCTGGGGATATGACTCAGTGATTGAGTGCCACAGAGTTTAATTCCCAGGACCCACCCATAAATAAATAAATAGATAAATAAATAAATAAGATCAAAATGTAAAACAACTCATCTTCATTGATATTTCCAGAAGAAGAAGTTGTTCCTTTTGAGAATATCCAGTTATTATTTGTCTAATCTTGTTCAGTCAAAATAATCTGACATATATTATAAAGGCATAGAATCATGCAATATGTTAATTATAAAGAACTTGGACATTAACTAACCCAAATGAATTAGACTAGAGTGTATCATTTGCTCAGTGGTAAAGCACCTCTGGATTCAATTCCCAGTACCAAAAAATATTTTTAAGGGGGTGGAAGAATTGAAAGGCCCAAAGTCAGGGAATTAAGTCTATATCTCAGGCTGTCAGTAATTCACTTGGAGTTTAAACAGATAAATTAATGCCATCTACACAGATAATCTTGGAGGACTGGGATGTAGTTCAGTGGTAGAGCACTTGCCTAGCACGTGCAAGGCCCTAGGTTCAATCCCCAGTACTGCAAAAACTAAAAGAAAGAAAGGGGGGAAAAGCAGTGTATATAGATAATCTTGGATTTTATTTCCTTGTACTTCATTGTTGACTAAACACTCAAGCCTTATATTTTCTAAATATAATGAGTAAGAAGAGAGAGAATAGCTCCCTTTTTCAAGGATCTTATATTTCTTTTCATTACAAAAAACAAGCAAACGAGACAAGAATGTGATGGATTACACTTGAAGTTGCTTTGAAAGTTATCTGCCTATAAATAGAAGTATTGTTCTCTTTCTTGCATATATACACAAATACCCATACATCTGGTTCCATATTCTAAAATTGTCCCACAATATAATATGGATACTTTTTCTTTTAGGATAGTGAGCTCTGCCATTTTATTTATTTGTTTGTTTGTTTGTTTTATTCTAATCAGTTATACATGGAGTTCTGACATTTTAAATACCAACTGAGATATCCTAAATATTTCACATTGTTATAGTCTGGATATGAGGTATCCTCCAAAAGGTCATATGAGGCAATGAAGTAATGTTCACAGATGATATAATTATATTACATGACCTAAAACCTAATCAGTGGATTAATTCATTTGAAAGAACTACTGAACTGGGTGGTGACTATAGGCAGGTACAATGTAGCTGGATGAAGTAAGTCACCAGGGCCATGCCTTTTGGGTTTATATTTTGTCCCCGGAGAGTGGAGCTTACTGTCTCTAATTCCTGCCTGTCATAAACAGAGCAGTTTTCCTCTTCCATGCCTTTCCACCATGATGTTCTGCCTCTCCTCAGGCCCAGAGCTATGGAGTTCATCAACCAAGGACTGAACCTGTGAAACTGTAAGTCAAAATAAACTTTTCCTCCTCTCAGTTGTTCTTGTCAGGCATACTGGTCACAGCAACTAAAGCTGACTAACACACACATATAATGAGACACATTACTTTTCTCTCTGTTAACATTTAAAAGCAAAGCTAGAATACTGGGTAGGGCCACCAAAAGAGTCAGGAAAGGAAACAATCATTTCAAAATGTTGTCACTCCCAAAAACTGAGAAACCTGAAAACAGAAAAAAGTAAGCAAGCACTATATGTATATGCAAGTATCTGGGGGAATAAAATGATTGACAGACAAGGAGAAAAATCCACATCAGAAAATAATCATAGATGTGGGCTAGAGAGTTTAAGCCATAAGAAGGACTTTGTCTTACCACTATAATAGCATTCATTATTTTAGGCTGTAATTATTTGTTATATGCTTGCCTCTCCCACAAGCTTTTAACCTTTTAAGGTCAAGGAGCATGCCTCACATTTCTGTATTCACAAGACTGGTGCAGAAAGATACTCAATGTGAAAAAAAGAATAAACAGAATAAAAATGAATGGAGTCCAAGCAGGAAAAAAAACCCATCATATATATGAAGTTCAGAAACCCATATGGTACCAGTTGCAAGACAAAAAGACAAGAGATGACTAGTTTTTGAATCATAGTTTAAAGCAGCTACGTTAATTATACCTCTCAGTCATAGAGTCTGTCTGACCTGAATGATTCAACTACAAGCAACCAAAACAATTTTAGTTGTATACCAAAGCAGGAATTCTTGTTTTTTTTATTCTAATCCTGTAGTTTTTATAAATAATGGCTTAAGTCATAAATTCTGTTCAGGCTAAAGAGGAAATGTATTGAACTTTACAAAAAGTACACTTAAGAGTTTGGGTAGTTTAATTTTCAGGGACCATACTGTCAGAATTTCAAAGAAAGTAATTAGAAGGAAGAAAGAAACTACGACCTTTTGGAAACAAAATTTCCATATTTTGCCTGGAAACAAAAGGCATTTTCAAAAAGAAGTGTAACATCAAGAATATTAACCTTTTCTTTTCAAGTAGTAGAAACTTAAAATACAAAACCTGGGTTGTTTGTTTGTTGCTTTGGTCTTAGTAAGAATCAAACAACAAAATACACTTTTGGGGGGAAAAAGTTTATTTTTTGAAACTATAGAGAAAGCTGGAGATGTAGCTCAGTGGCAGAGCATTTGCCTAGTATGTGTGAGGCCCTGGGTTTGATCACCAGTACTGAAGGATACACATACATATACACACATACATACACATATACACATATACACACATATACATATATAGACTGTCACCTTTCTGGGGAATAAGATTTATCAATTTATGTGCGTGTACAAATACAACATAATGAATCCCACTATTATGTATAATTATAATGTATCAATAAAAAATAAATTTAAAACACTATAAAGGAAAATACTGTTGAACAATCAAGTACAAAAATAACCTAAGTAAATCTACTGCCATCTAAGATGAAATAAATAGGGAGAAAGATTGAATAAGAGGAAATGATCAGTGAAATAAGAAAATCCAAACTTGTAAGGCCTTCTATGATTTGAATTCAATAGATCCCCTTATATTTCATTCTTCCTTATTTATACTCTTTGTGGCACTCATTCCACCACTTTTACCCCTTTCCAGAAGAACTGGGAAAACACTACCCTGCCATGAATCTAAGAACAGTTCACAGAAATATATCACCTGGCTCTGTTTCCTTTAGAAAGAGCTCCCTGAATTTTAGGCAAACATGGGTAACAAGGGTCCACTCTTCAGTTTTAAACTAACTGAATCTTATAATGAGGTCAAGACATCTGAGACATTGGTTTACATATTAAAAACATATATAAGGTCTGAAAGGGAGATCTCTCTAAATAGTTCAGCACCACCTGCCTTGAATGCCAAGACCACCTAAAAATGCAGGACAAAAATGCACAAAAAAAAATGCAGGACTAATACTTAACTCTTAAGTACACTTTTGTCAGCAACTGGTAGAGGGGATTTGTGGTTATACTATAAATACTCAATTGTGTAGAGAAAGTCCAGTTATAGACAGAGAAAGGTTACTTAGAATCTGACATCATAAGCTCCCTTCTTTCTAAATACTATGAAAAGGAGAAACATTTTGTTGGCCTCTATAAAAATGAATTACATTGGAAACAAATACAGTGCAAACTATTTTTAGTTTCACAAGCACACTGTATCAAAATACTCCTGATAATTTGTTCATAACATCTGCTGCTTATGGATTATTTCATTGATAATAATTCAATCCCAAATAAATTATTTTCAACTATTTCAAAGATTTTTAATTACTTGCAACATCCATACAACATAATCCCTAATGTCTGCCCTATCATTCAATATTTTCCAGGCATATAAACTATGGTAAAAATGATTTTTAACATTTTAATGAATTTAATATATTTAGGCTTTTAGATAAACTATGATTGACACTAGAATTATCTTTCCTTTCAGATTTTGTTTGTTTGAGGTACAGGACATAATTAAATTTAGGTCAATTATTGATAAAGGCAAACGTTTATATTTTCACTTCATCTATATCTACTCAGAACTTCAGAATGATATATTCTTTTTTTATTTGTTCTTCTTAGATATACATGACAGAAGAATTATTTTGGACATACTATACATACATGGAGTATAACTTAGAATTCTAAGTTGGATCCCATTCTTGCAGTTATACATGATGAGGAGTTTCACCGGTTGTGTATTCAAATAGGCACATAGGAAAACTCTGTCCAATTCATTCTGTCTTTCCTATTCCAATGCCCACTCGCTTCCCTTCCTTCCCCTTTGTCTAGTCCAATGAACTTGTATTCTTCCCCCTGCCCCCATTGTGTGTCAGCATCCACATATCAGAGAGAACATTCAACATCTGGATTTTGAGATTGGCTTATTTCACTTAGCATGATAGTTTCCAGTTCCATCCATTTACTGGCAAATGCCATAATTTCATTCTTCTTTATGGCTGAGCAATATTCCATTCTGTTTATATACCACATCTTCTTAATCCATCCATCTGTTGAAGGGCATCTAGGTTGGTTCCAGAGTTTGGCTATAATGAATCAAACTGCTATAAACATTGATGTGGCTACATCACTGTAGTATACTGATTTTAAGTTCTTTGGGATATACCGAGGAATGGGATAACTGGGTCAAATGGTGGTTCCATTCCAAGTTCCCTGAGTAATCACCATACTGCTTTCCAGAGTGGTTGCACTCTGCACTGCAATTTGCAGTCCCACCAGCAATGTATGAGTGAAACTTTTTCCCCACATCCTCGCCAATATTTATTGTTACTTGTATTCTTAACAATTGCCATTCTTATTGGAGTAAGATGAAATCTCAGTGAATTTGCATTTCTCTAATTGCTAGAGAGGATGAACATTTTTTCATATATTTTTTGGCCATTCATATTTCTTAAATGATATATTCTTAATACAGGTAGAATAGGTAGAATGTAAATACTAAACATTGTGGGCTGATTAAAAAAAAAAAAGGTACTTACACTAAAGTGAATGGTGATCTTCAAAAATATTTGTCCCTGTCCTATTCCCCAGAACCTGCAAACATTAATTTATATGCCCCCCCCCCAAAAAAAAAAAAAAAAACTGTGATTCAAGTAAGGATCTTGAGAAAAGGGATCTACTCTGGATTATCCAGATGGACCCAGAATGCAATCAGAGAGAATTTTCAGACAAAATAGGAAGCAGCAAGATGGCCACAAAGGCAAAGATTGGGGGATAAGCAGCAATAACTCAAAGAACACCAAAGCCACCAGAAGTTGCAGGAAGCAAGAAACACGTTTCCCTAACACTTTTATGGAGAATGTGGCCTTGCCAACACCATGATTCAGACATCTGGCCTTCAGAACTGTGAGAAGAATGCATTTCTATTGTTTTAAGGCACTAAGTTTATGATAATTTGTAACAGTCAGAGAAAACTAATATAGTACCTTAAATATTATGGTTTAGATGTGATGTTCCCCAAGAGCTCATGTGTAAGACAATGCAAGAGGGTTTGGAGAGGAAATCATTGGGTTGTAGCCTTAACCTAATCAGTGCATTAATTCCCCTGATAGGGATTAACTGAGTGGTAACCGAAATAGTAGGGTGTGATTGGAGAAAGTGGGAATTGGGGTGTGGATTTGGGGTATATATTTCTCTCTGCTTTCTGATCATCATGTGAACTGGTTCCCTCTGCCACACTCTTCTACCAAGATGTCCTCCTTATCTTGAGCCCCAAGGAATGAAGTCTGCTGTCTAAGGATTGAGACCTTTGAAACTGTGAACGCCTAAATTAATCTTTTCTCCTCCACAATTGTGCTGGTCAGGTCCTTTAGTCACAGCAGTGAAAAAGCTGACTAAAACAGTAAAGAGTATCTGTTTTTAGTTAATTGGAAAAATGACATCTTTTGGTGAACTCCAAATGAAATAAAATTTGGATAGTATTGTATTATAAACATAAATTCTATAGCAAACCACCTGAAGTACCTTTACAGATAACCAGTTGTCCAAAGAATGCAATTCAAAAAGTATACTATTAAAAGTATAGTTATTGACTGTATATTCACTGAAAAAATTGGGACCTTTCTAGGCAGATTGTTTAAAGGGAATGAGCTGGATTAACTTTACTGACTTAGATAGCATTGGTTGTTTCAGCATATGAGTCTAACTTTTTGCCTTTGAGTTATATGCTTCTTTGGATGAATGAGGTCACAATAAAATTACCAACATACTCTTTCATGAATCAATAGATCATTCAAATATAAGGATTTAATTGGAGGGGAGAAACAGACAATAATGGAGGAAAACTCTCTCACTGCTGTCCCTTTTCAATGAACTATCCCTGTCAGGATCTTGTCCCCCACCAAAGTTTCCTATTAGATGTTCAACAAATGAAATGCTTATAATACTTTAAATAGCTATTCCTCTCAAAGATAAAATGTTCACTTCTTCCAGAAAGATCTAACTTCCTAAAAGGAATAATTCTCCACAATTTGGAAACATGTTTCAGTGAAATAAGAGTATTGCTTTTAATGATTAAATATCTTCCTTAATTATTTTTTAGAGTAGGACTATACTAGGGGGCTGGGGAAGGGTTGTTGCTGTTTTCTTATAAGACAAAAGACTGCACAACAAAAACTCAATTGTCCCAGTGTCCTGATTGTCCTGGATACTACCAAAGCTGCCCCAGCTTCTCTAGCTCCTCATGTTGCCAAAAATCTCACTTCTCACAATGGCTTCTTATCAACAATTTCCTTCTGAAGAGGGATAATAGATGGCACCTTCCTTTATGAAACAATAAATTCACAGGGTTTAAATAAATTCTAATCTTCATTTTTCCCTGAAGATTGAAGCTGAATTACATTTGAAGGTTCATAAAATGATTATCCATAAAACAGAACATAGACCTTTACTTAATCAGAGAGTTCTAATTATCTATCCCTTAAGGGGAAAATATTGACATGATGTCAAAAACAACAATGAACTCATTTTCTATGAAGAGCAAAACCAGGAAAGCAAATGGAAAGCCTTGGGTCAGAGAACAAAGGCTCCAGTAAGCTCATGCTAAGGAATAAAGGCAGGTGAGTCTTGGGTACCCTGCCACCTTCCTCCATGCTTAGCATTTTCTGGTTTTCCTTTCCACATTGCCCAATGTAGGATCTTTCTCTCTAGCTAACTAATATTCCTAATAAACACTTTACCCAAGACAGCCTCTTTATATAAAGTCCTATTATCTAAAATTTATTTCTCTTGTCCCCCACCAAAGTTTCCTATTAGATGTTCAACAAATGAAATGCTTATAATACTTTAAATAGCTATTCCTCTCAAAGATAAAATGTTTACTTCTTCCAGAAAGATCTAACTTCCTAAAAGGAATAATTCTCCACAATTTGGAAACCATTGTACTAGAGCAAATTACCTCTATCAAACAGCCATGGAATGTGCCAACAGAGATGATACGATTTTTAAAAATAACAACAATAAAACTTCATTTAAATTATCTATTTTTGCCATATTTGGCCTTAAGTTGAACACAGCCTTCAGCTTTTCAAAGCAAGGATGCAATCATGGCTTTGATGCCCTTCTTTTTAACCCTAGATAACAAAATTACATCTACTTAAGTAAATATAGATTAATCAGAAGCAAGCACCATCTTCAATTTTTAATCATCTCTGATGGTAGAAGCTGCCCCTCTGGTTTTCTAAACAATGATTCCTTTACCCTGGTCTCTGGTTAAAAAAAAAATCCTGCCTATAACCTAAGTGAAATTTAACCTCTATCAGGACTTATAGCCATATAATATTTCAAATTCTTTGTGACAGGAGGAGAGTAAAAATAAATATGTAAAATGACAATACTTAAAGAATATCTTTTAAAGAGAGATAGGAACCAAAGGGACACAGAAACCCTTGCAGGAATGATTGAGGGAAAACTATTTCCCAACTAGTATGGGAAAGGACAAGGGAGAACAATAATGATAAAAAGCAACTTCCTTCAAGTGAAGTAGACTCCCTCCTTTCAAGGAATCAGCAGTAGAGTCATGACTTGGAGCACAGATCTTGAGCCAGATGAGCAGACCTGTTTCCTGTCCAGACCAGAAAAGAAAATGGTAACTGCCCCTGTGATATAAAAAGAAATATATACTTGATCTCTGCCCTAGTTTCTTAGAGTACAGTTTCTAAAACCCTTGGAATCACCAAAGTGATAAGTTTATTTTTGCATGCTAATGAGATAACTGGTGGCTGGAGGCTGGTTGTCAGGGAAATTTACTGTGTGATGAGAGATTTGGGATTTTCAGCCTAGCCTCCAAAAGCAAGGGAGGGAAAAGAGACTGAAGTTGACTTAAACACCAATGGCCAACAATTTAACCAACCATGCCCATGTAATGAGGACCCCTAAAAATCCAAAAGAACCAAGGTTAGGCCTCGCACAATGGTGCAGACCTGTAATCCCAGCAGCTCAGGGGGTTGAGGTGGGAGGATCATGAGTTCAAAGCCAGCCTCAGCAAAAGTGAGGTACTAAGCAACTCAGTGAGACCCTGTCTCTAAATAAAATAATAAATAGGGCTGGGGATGTGGCTTGGTAGCCAAGTACCCCTGAGTTCAATCCCTGGTACCATAGATAGATAGATAGAAGAATTCGGGTTAGAGGGCACCCACATTGGAGGACACATTGGGGTGCTAAAATGGTAGTGTGCCTGAAGAGATTTGGAAGCTTTCTCCATATCTTGCCCTGTGAATCTCCTCCATTTGGCTATTCTTGAGTTGCATCCTAATAAACAAGTAAACATAAGCAAAATGTTTCCCTGAGTTCTGTGAACCATTCTAACAAATGATCAAACCTGAAGAGGGGATCTTGTGAACCTGTGATTTATAACCAGTCAGAAGCACAACTGATATTCTGGATTTGGAATTTATGTTTAAAATGGGGACAGTCTTGTGAGACTAAGCTATTAATCTATGGGATCTGATGCTCTCTCCAAGAATATAGTATTAGAATTGAGTTCAGTTGTAAGACACCTACCTAGTGTCAGAGAATTAACTGGTGTGGGGAAAAATACTTACATATTTTGATGGCCAGAAGAGAAGTAGTGGTTGGGATGTTCAGTCTGAGTATATTGAAGTAAAGAAACAGTTGATTCCAACCCATGTTCAGTTCTGGGAAAGGGAAGAGAATGTGGTTCTCCTCGGACATATCATAGTTCTCTGCCTGATACTCAGATGCATGGTAGACTGAATGTGAGAGGAATTTTGAAGAACATTCCCTAATGTGGCTCTGGAAAATACCCAAGTCATTCTAGGTATATGGCAGTCCAAAAAATTCTTGGGCAGCTCAGACCAGCAAGGAAAGAATGAGTCATGAATCTAGAAATAGTGTGTGTGTGGTTGAGAAAAACAGTGGTCCTAGAAATGTCAGGATCAATACACACAGATATTAACGTTTGATATATACCTATATCATTGGTAAGTCCTGAATTACTATCCTCAGACTCAAAATGAGACCACTGTGCCGGACAGTGTCAATTTCTCTACTCCCCAAATGTACTTTTCACCCTGCAGAAGTACTAAAGAAAGAAGGTGTCCGCTTTAGAATAATGGAATTAATTTGCAAAATATCCAGGGAAGAAATTGAGAGGTCTTTATGGATAAATTGAAGGTAAAAGTAAAAAGAAAAGATCCTAAAGGACTGCCATATTTCTGGCTTTGATAACTGAGAAGATGGTCAGGTTTCACCAAATTAAAGAGAATACAGAAAAAGAAATAGGTTAGTAGGAAAGAAAGGGAAATTTATATTAGACATGCAATATTTGTGAAGCTTTAAACTATTCTGTCGGCAATGCCAGAGGCAGCTTCAGAGATGAGAAGGATGCTCACACAAGAGGACTGAACTAAGGATCCCCATCTTGAGATTATGGTCAGAGAAGAGATACAGAAGAGTGGCTAAGATGTCCCAGTACAACATCTAGAAAAGCAACAACCAAAGGTAAAACCTGGAAGGCCAACAAACATTTAAGACACATCGAAGGAAGAAAAGTCTGTGGAGATATGGGGGTTGACATAAGAAGTCAAAGTGCACTATTCCAGAAATAAAAAAGTAAAGAGCTTTGAAAATGGAATTTAACAGAAACCTCCAGAAAGACAGCAATGGGGGTCGGGGATAGTTCACTGGATTTGGGTACTAGGTCACTGTTGACCTTGCAAAAGCAGTTTCAGTGTTCTTTTGTCTGTGAGAGTCTTTGGTTTGTTATCCCAGAACTTTGTAGTTGTTTCTAAGGCAGAAAGAGAATGTGTACTAGATAGAATGCAACAAGTCGTACGCAGTGCACTGAAAAGGTATTAAGAAGTATAATTTTCAAAAAACTTCATTTATCCTGAAATATGAAGGAAGAAAAGAAAAGAAAGGAAAGGAAAGTTAACTAAGCTCAAATAAACAGAAATATCTGCAATGGCGATACTCCATAAATTGTCATTCAGAATTCATTCATTAATTCAAGAAAACATTTATTTAAAAAAAGGGAAAGAAAACATTTATTTAATATCTACTATGTGTCACAAACAATATACAGCATCAGGAATGTAAGGGATATAAACATGAATAAAAGATGAGCCCTGTTTTAGAGGAGTCTATAGTTAATGGAGAAATATGAATCCATTACCACCTCTCTGTCTACCTAATATAACTGTCCTGTTACATAATAATACACTGTGATAATTACAAAAATGTTAGCAAAAAACAGTATCTGGGGAACATAGCAGTAGGGGACACCTGTAGAGAAATATTTCACAAGAACTGAGATTGAAGAAGGGAAATCTGAGAGGCTGGGGCAGGTATGGGGGTGCATTCTAAGCAGAAAGGATGTCTAAAAGGCCCAGATCCATGAGAAGTTTAGCATATCATGAAGGGACTTATATCAATGTAAAAATTTGAAAGTATGATTAGGGGATTTGCTGGGTTCTTTTGTCTGTGAAAGTCTTTGGTTTGTTATGCTAGAACTTTGTAGTTGTTACTAAGGCAGAAAGAGAATGTGTACTAGATAGAATTCCTTAAGTTATACTACTTACCAATTGAGATCAAGCACATTTGTTTGAAGTATAATGTATTTCATACAAATTCTACCATATATTCTACCATATATCTATTCCTTATATTAAGCAATGTTATCAAGTTAACATAGAATGTTGGTTTTTCTCTAAAATGTTTAGGTAAAATTGGTGCTACAAGAAGAGCATGTTTCCTCGCAGCACACCATTTCAACATATATGACCTTAAATAAGTCTCAAACACTAATGTGAAACATGACTTTTGATCATGACAATGAAGAGGGAGCTTTAAAGAGGGAAGCTCTATGATTTGACTTATTTTTAGGAAAAATAGTTTTGGCATTGTGATAGAAGATAAAACACTGCCAGATTCAGAGTTTTTGATTGGTATGTTTCACCTAATAGCAATTCTACGTTAGTTTCAGTTTGAGTTTTTCGTTTATATATTCCTTTCTTTCTACTAATATTTTTGATCTCTTATATTATACTAACATATTACAAGTCTCTCTCATTGCAAGACACCCCAAATCTATTTTGATGTAAGTTAAATACATAAAACTAGTAGACATAAATCATAAGGAATTGACAAATAATCAATATCATAATATTCTAGAATTAGTGGTGATGGCTGTACAACTACGAACACACTAAAAATCACTAAACTTATACTTTATTTTTTTAATATTTATTTTTTACATTTATTTACTTTTTTATGTAGTGCTGAGGATCAAACCCAGTGCCTCACATGTGCGAGGCAAGTACTCTGCCACTGAGCTACGACCCCAGCCCCTAAACTGTACACTTTGAAAGGTGAATTTCATATTACATGAATTATAAAATCATATGCCAATTAAAAACATTTTAAAGGGCATCACAAGCATATACACATTGTCAAAATATACTTTTTAACTAACAACTAATTTAACTGGAGACCCATCTATATATGTGGTAATTCTTAGTTATTCAGCTACTCTAAAAACAGAAATTGTTACACTTCTTTAACTTTTTTTTTTCAATTGATACATAATAATTGTACTTATTTGTGGAATACAATGTAGTATTTTGATACATGTGTGATAATCATTTTTTAAATATATCTTTCAAATTATGCAAACTAATGGTACAAATTTTTAAAGTAACACAATGAAGTACAAGGTTTAACTGCAAAATTTAAGAAACAATGTGTGATATAAAATAAATATAAGTATTTGGAGAGCTTTCTCAAGACAGGCCAAACTTTTATAAAACGGAAGTTTGTTGTAAAACAAAATAACTGCAAAAAAGCACCAAACCACATGCAAAATTTTCACCCATTAATGAGATGTGACTTCACCACATGTCCACCAACTATTCCTAAACAACCTAATAAAAGCCATGAGTGAACAAATATCCAGACAAAAAAGACTTAAAATAAGGAAAAGCTTAGTCTTTTTTTTAATTTTTTTTAATTGTGGTTTATTAGTTTAAGTTAAAGACTGCAGAACTTTTAAAATAAAATGTGTTTTTACCTTCAAGGATTAACTTCCTTTCTATTTTCTTTATTGAAGGGTAGTCCTAATAAATACTATCTCATTTGCAAGTCTTTTAAGTGACATTATAAAGTACCTTTAAAACGAGATTGAAAAAAATAAAAATAAATTGATACTTCTTTTTTTTCCCTTTCCTTCTTTCTTTTGGTGCTAGGGACTGAACCCAGGGCCTCAAGCATGATAAGTAAGCACTCCCCACCACGGAGCTACACCCCAACAAAAAACTGGTATTTCTGATTTTAATACTTACATTTTTATGTTGGCAAGAAGTATTTAGAAGTATTATCTGCTTTTGGTAGTGGGAAAAACTAAGGTGGTAGACAAACTTCTTACCTTTTTGATACTTTTTTTTTTCCTTTTTGACTTTTTATTACTCAAAGAAGCTTCATTTTTAATTTAGCTTTCTGATTCTGTGCTTGTGCCTTCAAGACTTTCACAACGATTTCCTGTTCCTCAATAAGGAAAGTATACTTGAAACTGTCACAGACACATTTAGCACACATGGAACCACCATAGGCCCTGCTGACATGCTTTTTAGTTTTAGCCAATCTCATAAGAACTTTGGGTCTCAAAGCAGGAACCCCTCGAAGTCGGCCTGGGCACACACATGCAGATTTTGGTACTTTTCCAACCTTCTTTATATAAATGTAAAGGATTCTATTACCAGAGGTTTGGGATAGCATAGCTTTTTTTAGAAGCTGTATTGTAAAAAAAAAAAAAAAAAAAATCCTACAAAGGTATGTCAAATGCTGGGACCATTCTGAAAGCCTGTAGACACTGCCCTGGAAAGAGAGCCCTTTTGTGATACTTTTATTTCCTATTTTTCTCTTTTTAAGGCTAATAAGGTGGAAGATTCCTTCTCAAATGTATTTCTTTCTCCAAAGGAAACTAGCTTGAAGTCTTTCTGCACTTAAATTTTAACCTAAAAACCCAATCTAAGTTCAACAGGTATTACCGGCACAACTGACAGATCTTTTACAAAACTAACTAAAAAGGACCACAGAACTAGATGTAAAATGTAAAGATACAAAATTTGGGGGAAATGTAAGGAATCTTTATATCATATGCAAAAATCACAGCAAAATGAGTAATTTATCCAAATGTCAAAGTAAAAAGTACAAAACTTGTTGGTTGGTTGGTTGGTTTTTTCCTCTGGTGCTGGGAATTAAACTGAGGGCCTCATCTTGCTCAAATATGGCTCTACCACTGAGCTAAACCCCCATCCAGTAAAATTCTTAAAAAATTGGAGTAAATTTGTGGCCTAATTAGCAATAGATTCTTAGATACATCAGCAAAAGCATACAACAGACAAAAAACTAATAGGTAGACAAACCAGGCTTCATTGAAATTTTAAAATTTTATGCTACAAATGTTACCATCAAAAATATGAAAAGACAACTCAAAAAATGGGAAAAAATATATGCAAAAAATATATCTGATAAAAGACTTGTATCCAGAATATACTAGAAAAACTCTTACAACTTAATAATAAAAATATTAAAACTCAATTTTAAAATGGGTAAAGAATCTAAATAGACATTTCTCTGAAGAACATATACAGTATTTTTTTCATGCTCACTGAATACATAGAAAACATTATGTTCACACAAAAATTGTACACAACTATTCACAGCATCGTTATTTAACAAAAAGGAGGAAGAGGATGGAGGGAGGAGGAGGAGGAGGAGAAAGGAAAGGAAGAAAAAGAAAAAGCCAACATGTGATGCATGCCTGAAATCCCAGCAATTTGGAAGGCTAAGGCAGGAGGATCACAGCTTCAAGGCCAGTGTCAGCAACTTAGTGAGACAGTCAGCAACTTAGCAAAACCCTGATTGTCAGGTGCTTGGGAAGAAAGAGGAAGAAAGGTTACTGTGGTTAAAAGGGGTCACACAAATGAGCCTTATGTTGATGAATCTACATTGAATCTTGACTATGGAGGTGGTCACATGAATTTATACATGTGATAAAACTGCGTAAAACTACGCACGCGCTCACACACACACACACACACACACACACACACACACCACCAGTGCAAGGACTATGAATAAGGACTGTGAATTACATTAAAGTCAATTTCCCTGTTATAATATAATATTATAGTTATGTAAGATATTATCATTGAGGAAAACTAGGTAAACAGTACATGGGATCTCTCTGTATTATTTCTTACAACTGCATGTGAAACTACAATTATCTCAATATAAAAAAGTTTTAATTCAGCTTAAGGACTCTTAATAGACAGATGATTAAAAACAAATAGAAAAAAATATATAGACAAGAGTTTTTACAACAGTAAGTTTAGGTACATAGAAAGTACATTTTCAGATACATGATCAATTATTTTTATATATTTACTATGATTGTGGTAAATATTTTATTGCATGTGACCCTAAGAATTCTAGAGGTAATGATCACTATAGGCATCTGTGACTACAAAGCAGAAACTGGCACAAAAGTGTGCATCAGTTGAGGTTTCGGTGAGGCTCTGTTGAAAAAATTATATCTTGAATTTTAAGATCTCACTATTATAAAAAGTAATAATGGTAATACTAGACTGGATGACTATAAACAATATCTTAACCTTTTTAATTGGAAAATCAAAATGCTTTATAATTTGATTAGAAACTGAGGTAAAATATTGTACATTAAGAATATCAGTGAAACAAAAACACATACAGAATATCTAAGATGATTATATAATCTTTGAGGAAAACATCATGATAGGTTTTGTTTCCATGGGGACACTAGTCCGAGTCACAGACACATGTTGAATGTCTTGGCAGAAGCTGTCAATTATCCATCAAAATCTGATCATCTCCTCTTCCATAATATTAGCCAGCAGAGAATAAGCCATATATCTCAGTTTCCATTGCAGTATTAAGACCAAGTTAAGCCAATAGTTTAGGAATTTACACTGATCTTTTCTGGGTAACTTTTTTTTTCGTTGTAGACAAACACATTACCTTAATTAATTAATTAGTTTGTTTGTTTATTGTGGTGCTGAGGGTCGAACCCAGTGCCTCACATATGCTAGGCAAGTGCTCTACCATTGAGCCACAACCCCAACACTGTCTGGGTAACTTTTAAGACTACTTCTATTCCAAGGTTTATTTTTTTCCACTCGTAACTCAAGAATCCTGGAATATGAACATACCTTCAACCTCTACAGTGGTAGGAAAGGACATAAAACCCAAGGAAGAAAGTAACACAGATGAAAAATACAAATCCATTGAAATCTTACCATTCACCAATAATAGCTACCATTTCACTGAGTAATAGTATAGGCCTTGCATTGTGCTGAATTTTCTATTTTTATTTACATAACTATCCTATAAGGTAAATACTGTTTTCCATTTCAAAGATGAAGAAGCAAGACTCAGAGAACATAGGAGCCTAGAACCTGAGGAGCCATCACTCTCAGCCCACTATCTGCCCAGGGACTCGCTCCAATTCCTTTTCTCTGTATCTCAGCTAGTCTCAGAAGGTCTATAGGCAAAGGGCTATCCTTAAAGGTCTATTTGTATTCTTATGTACACTCTGCTATTATAAGTCTAAGGATAAAGTTCATTTATATAGAGAGAAAGGAACTTGCTGTAAGTTCTTCTACCCATGAAATTAAAAAAAAAAAAAAATGACAAGCAGTCACAGTAAGACACTCAGACCACCAAGACTTTTCTGATTCTAAAGCTTGCATTATACACTATTTCCCTATAACCACAATTCCTGCTACTGATATGGACACTGTTGGCCAGAACTTAATTTTAGATATTAAGAGGTAAATCCTATCAATATAGCTCATAATTCAAAATGCAAATAAAATTTCGATTCAATAATTTGCAAGGAGGACAGGGGAAAGGCCAGGAATTTAAAACAAACCAAAACCAAAATTTTCTTTGGAGAAATGTCTTTGTAAGTGTAACTTTTTAAGTATAGTAGAAGCCAAAAACTACTCTGGAAAAAATGAAGAAGTAAGGAGGAAATCTAAATATTCTTGGCTCTGGGTTGTATGCCTTTTGGCTCTAAAAGAGCCAGACAAATATTTAGGCAAAGAAGAAAAAAACTACATATAGTTTTAGCTGAATGGTGAGTTGGAACTAGGCCACATCTTATTTTTCTGTCCCAAAGTGCTTTATTTAGAATCAGATTTTAAAAACAATCCTCCAAAGACCAGGTTTGGCTCCTCTAGTTGGCACTTGGACATCAAAATTTTGTGACAATCTGGAACAACTGAAAATAGCTTTGGGTATTAGAACTATCACAGAGTAAGGAAGGTCAAATTTGAATTAATACATTTAAGACTTTTTTTAAAAAAATGTTATAACAATCTTAGAAGAAGAAAGGGAAGAGTAAAAATTAAGCAGCTTACCCTACCTACATCCCCATTCAGAAGTGAAGAGTCTGCACACAGTGCTTTTCACTCATGTCTTCCATCATAAAGCACTTGAGTGCAGAGCTGTATGCTGCTTCTGTTCTAAACTTAAAAGCCACTGAGTTTTTATTATTTGTGCTAGACCCTCCGCTTTCTAATTCACTGTCTACAGAATCAAGTCCAGCAAGGGGTGGTGGTGCACTTGGGGAGCCTGAGGCAGGAGGATTACAAAGTTGAGGCCTGCCTCTGAAATTTAGCAAGATGTAGTGACCCTGTGTCAAAAAAATAAAAAGGACTGGGAATGTGGCTCAGTGTAAAGTACCCCTGCAAATGGGAACACACAATTGTTAATCAGCCAAGTGGTGGGGCTAGGGGTGGAGAACATGGTTAGTAGAATAAGAAGGCAAAAATGAGAAGGGAAAATTCTTGGGTGGAGGCAACAGTAAAGAGAAGTATGAAAATCCAAGAATTTAATAGGTAAGAGTGTACAGCCGGTGAGAAAAGATAAGATGCATGGATGATGGAGGAGTATTCTGGAGAGGGGGAATAAAAGAGCTATGAATATGCAGGTGGCTGAAAGAAATAGAGAAGAGGAATTTATATACAATTTTGATGTGAACTACGTTATTTTAAAAATACAAGTCGAAATTTTGAGTTATACCAAAAGTATTTTGTGGCTTCTAGCCTGTATTTCTTTGACCATCCCACTACCCCAATTGGTCCCTGTAGATCAGAGTCTTCATAAAGATAAAAAGTCACAACAGACAACATTGAAAGCACAATGAGATGTGGATGCTGAGCTTGCTCATCAACTAACATATTTACCACTGTATTCTTGGCTTTTAGAGGTAGGTTCAAAACTATATCTAAATTCAAGATTCCTCCCAAACACTCAGAACCCCACTCTAAAAAAATGAAAATTTATATTCACACAAAAATCTGTACAAGAATGCCCATGATGGCATTACTCAAAATAACCCAACATTGAAATATCTCAAATGCTCCTCAGTGGGCGAATGGTCAAGCAATACAATGGAATACTACTCCAAAATAAAAAGAAACAAGTTATTATACATGAAAAAAAAAACTTGAATGGATCTCAAGAGCATTGTGTTTCATTTTAAAAAAATGTTTCATAAGATTATGAAATATGATTGCCAGGGGGCAGGATAGGCATGGGAAGCAGATTTGAATATAAATGGAGAGTAAAGGGAGTTCCTTGTGATGAATAGAAACACACACACACAGAGACACACACACACACACACACACACACACGCAGGAGTGCATGTGAAAGCAAGTAAATATGCAAATTCTGTAGCCCAGGTAGTAATACTGTATCAATTCTAATTTCTTCAGTTTAATATTTTACTACAGTTATTCAGAATGTCATCATTGGTAGAAGTTAAGTGAAGACTTCAAGAGATTATCCACTATTTTGGAAACTTCCTATGAATCTATGATTATTTCAAAATGTAAGTTAAGAAATGCATTCTTTTCAGAGATCATAAGAATATGAACAAGGTATGACTTGAGCTGTACTTCTAGTCTCACTTGCACAATCTCAACTATTTTAGAATCCAGTCACACTGGATTCCTCAGACTCCCTAGAGTACATCAGGCACCTTCTAACTCCATGCCTCGCCATAGATGATCTCTTCTGACTGTAATTTCTGTTTATATGACCCTTTCTCTGCCCCGCCCCTGAGGTCCATCATATCCCAAAGCCCAATTAAATGACATCTCTGACAAGCCTTGCCTGGCCTAACTCCACCATGCCAGCAGGCAGAGTCCTGACCAACCCTGTAATACACAGCAGTGTATCTATTCAGCAAAAATAGTTCACTACATTCCACTCTAGATAGTTAACTCTACATCCCTTTTCCTTAATAGACTGAACTCCTTGAATAAAATGAATTCTTATTCATTTTCATATCTCTAATATATTCTACAAAGCCTGCTACATAAAAAGATATTCAGCAAGAGTGACTGAATTTACACCTTTCTTATAATGAAAATACTACATTTCCAACTGCAATCAATATAAAAAGTAGTGACTATCATTACCTATATAAATACTACCTGTAGAACAATACAGGGTACATATTCTAACACCATTTTCATACTGGGGATCACTAGAAATGAAGAAAGTCAATGCCTGGAAAAAGTCAGACACTGTGCTGGGTGCTTTGGATTTAAATCTTCACGAAAGCCTATAAAAAGTCTACCATATCTGTTTTACTGATGATAAAACAAACCTGAGACAACACCGGTGGCAAATAAGAGGCATCTGGGATTCAACCTTGATCTCTTATATCTCTGCTCATTGCCTCACAGAGATTCTGGTCTTCTAACAAACAGCCTGTCCAACCCTAGAAGGTGGCCTAATAAGATTGTTACAAAAAAATAATCAAAATACCTCATCAGTCCCCATGAACTAGCAATGCAGGGGCCCTTGCCACCTGCCCACATCCATTTCTACCTGTCTTTGTGGATCAGAATCATGGTAGCTGACTTACATTAACTTGAAATAGTATTTGAAAAAGGGTGTATTAACTATATAATTTTGAGCTGTTTAAGCTTAATTCCACTCAAATTAGACGATGATACTGGGACATTACAAAGGAAAACATGAACAAAGCCTCTACTGCCATCAACTCTTATTCAAACCATACTTAATACTGCCTCCCCCAAACCCAACACTGACTTTAATTAAAAAGTTAATTCAGGGGACTGGGGTTGTGGCTCAATGGTAGAGCACTTGCCTCGCACATATGAGCCACTAGGTTTGATCCTCAGCACACATATCAGGCACTGGGTTTGATCCTCAGCACCACATAAAAATAAATAAATAAAATAAAGATATTGTGTCCATCTACAATTAAAAAATATTTTAAATAAGTTAATTCAGACAACACATAAATTTATTTCTAATCATTTGGCCACTAATGAAAAGCCTGGGCTCTACTGGCAAAAATGAAACATGTTTAAACAAGAGCATTCCAGTGCATCCCCTATTAAACCCTATTGGGTGCTGTCCAAGGTAGGTGCAGGCTGCAATTGGTAGTGTTTAGCTGAATTCCATCCCCAACATCTAACACCACTCCTGGCATGGAACAGGAATTTAGAAAATGTTTGTTGATTTATAATCTGTGCTAAAGTGGGCAATTAGAAAGCTGCTCTAAATAGTTCTTAAATACTCTTAAGTCTACTACTGCTATAATCGTATGCATGCTTACAAGTAGCAGACTTAAAAGCTATTTTTAAACTATTTAAAGGAGACTTGAAATTGCATGAGAAAATAAAACATCAAGATTTATAAGTAAAATAAAACATTTTAAAATAAGTTTTTAATTCAATTTTAACTCTTTTATTAATTTTCCCTATTGTAGCATGCACACTTGTAAACTGAAAACAGAACCAGTCCTACCATCTCATGTGTATGACCATAAAAATTTACCAATAAGTGAGAAGCTCTCAGAATCTAATTTTTAGACCAATAGCATATAATTATGATTTGACTCATTTTTCTTTTATGTGAATCCAAACTTCTTTAATCCATATAGAAATCTATTTACTAAATTTTTAGGGTAAAGTGGGAATAACATAAAATATTCCTATTTATGAATGACTTCCCTTCATGGCTTTATCCTACCTTGAAGCTTATACCTACAATAGAAAATTTATAGTTTTTCTTACTAATGTATGAAATTATAGTTAAAAGCTTAGGGTCAACTCTTCCTTGGTAAATGTATTTGTGGATTAAATGAACTAATCCATGTAAAGCATAAAGATCATGGATCAGAGTTGGCATTCACTAATAGCAGCTGTGACAACAACCATAAGGATAATGAAAATGATGATAACAATAGAAAATTCCTAGGCTTTATTTTAAACTAAGCTTAAGAAAAAACAATGTACCAAATAACTGCCTAAGCAGTGAACAAATTAAGCTCACAAAGCCAAGATTCATCATGCCAAGCTTTGGGGATTTCTCCTTGTTTTTTCCACTGCTCTAAGGATTTCCAGCCCTGTTTAAGTGACAAACCAACCCACTTGATCTGAGAAGCAGCTGCCAGGCTGTACCTTAACAGGCTGAGGTACAATGTGTGAAGGGCACACTAATGTATTAGAGAATAGGGCAGGAAAGGCATGCCAATGGGTTCAAAGCTTGGGAATTTCACTCTCTTTAATGAACTGGAAAATATGTGTGTACTCATCCCCCTCTTACCACCTGTTATAAACCAAAGCTGCTGCTCCCATAATAACTCTACCTCCCAAGCCCCTCTTAAAGCTCAACCATATCTCTGCCCACTGACAAGAAGAGCTGACAAGAAGGTAGAGGGAACTGTGACCATCCACAGAGCAGGCCCAGCGGCCTGCTGAGGGGCAGAGCTGCCCCCCACCCCCAGCGCCTGCCAGGTAGGCGGAACGGTGACCACCGGCAGAAAAGGCCCAGTGGCCCACAGCTGAACAGAGCTTCCAATCACTCCTG
>NW_025999961.1:16492459-16535581 GCF_001458135.2 Marmota marmota marmota
GGGGCAGTTTTACCGGTGATTGAACTCAGGATCACTTGACCACTGAGCCATATCCCCAGCCCTATTTTTGTATTTTATTTAGAGACAGGGGTTTCACTGAGTTGCTTATCACCTCACTTTTGCTAAGGCTAGCTTTGAACTTGTGATCCTCCTGTCTCAGCCTCCCAATCCATGCACTCTTTTATGTATTAGACATTTGTTGTGCATTTACTTGTGCCAGATACCACAGAAACAGAGATAAAAGGCTGGGCCCCTGTCATCAGGAGATGAATAGAGTTTTGACAAACAAAAATAAGGATGGAGAGCAGAAACCCATGCAACAGGTAGGGAAACCCAATAGGCCAAAAATAAATAAATAAACAAACAAACAAACAAATAAAGGCAGCATGCAGGACATGCTCTAGAAGATGGAGGAAACTTAAAGTCTCCCACTGCTTGTACCTCCTTGAGCCAATAAATGACAGGTGTATCATGTTCTCACTAAGTGAACTTCATTGCCCTAGAATTACTGCTTCTTTCTAATGGTTGTTCTCCTTAACTAATGGAAGAATGACAATCCTATTAGAGGTATAGAAACATAGACTCAAATGTTTGAATTAGGAGCAGTTTTTTTTTTTAATTATGCATCTTTCTCAGGATCTCTAGCTCTTTGCTACTTAGTTGTTTCAGTTGATTTTTGGCAACCTACAATAATTAAAAAGTGCTTGGAATGTTTTGTTTTGTTTGGAATGGTAAAACCTCTCTACACAATGAAATGTCGGTCCTCTTTTCTTGAGGTCTGTGCAGGTTGTACAGTCTAAGGAAATTATGCAGGAGACCTGGAGCTGTGGGACAAGAACCACATGTCCCAGAAATAAATATCACTCACTCCCTATCAAAAATTTCATTTTCTACTGCCCTAGCAATGTTTGCTAGCCCCTTTCTTTCTATGCTTTGGTTTTCCCTAGTACTGTATCACTAATATACCTTATATATCTTATATATATTTGTCTATCTACCCCCTCTAGAGAATAAGTAATTTTTACTATTTTGTCACCCCTGCATCCCCAGTACCCATAATAATGCTCAGCATTTAGTAAACATTCCATAAGGACTTAATGAATGCATGCTGAATGCATGAATTTCAGAGGACAGTCCCAATTCCAAATATTCTGTTGTACAGTCCCCATAAACATACCCTTACTTAGACCATGTGTCGTGACTTAGCACTTGGTAAACATGGGCAAGCAAGGTATGGAATACATACATGTGTAGGTAAAGTAACCTATTACCTGCCACTTTGGGAGATATGTAAGCACTGTACTTGCATCCTTTCAAGAAGTACAACCCATTGATCCATGTGGCTTCCATACACATTAATCCGTTTCAGTCATTAGTCAACTGGAAAGAGTGTGCAAAAGCCTGTGTGAAAACATAATCTAATTGTGACTTGTGACTTGGCCACATACTTTTATATTTTCTATCCTACCTCTCCAATTATTTTCTTTAAAAGTAGAAATACTTTTAAATACTAAAAGTATTTGGACACTAAAATATGCACACATTTTCCCCAGTTTTGCAACTCCTATTTTTAGAATAACACACACACCCCAAAACTTAACTCCTTATACTGAAATACTTTTGCAGTGTGCATTTTGCATATCAAGGCATGCACACCCCTAAAAGAAAGGAAAAGAGTAATAATCTATAGAAGTCTCTTTATTTTTTTTAAAGAGAGAGAGAGAGAGAGAGAGAGAGAATTTTTTTAATATTTATTTTTTAGTATTTGGCAGACACAACATCTTTGTTTGTATGTGGTGCTGAGGATCGAACCCGAGCCGCACACAGCCAGGTGACCACGCCACCGCTTGCTTGAGCCACACCCCCAGCCCCAATATAGAAGTCTCTTTAAACATTAAAATTATTTTTTAAAAAAATCAACCAGAAATAAAGCATTTCAGAGAGATAACAGGAGCATTTGTAATGGAAGCCTCCTTGCAGAGGCTGACCACATTTGCAGATGCAAATTCCATTACTTCCCTAACAACCTCAGCAACACTCTTAGTCTGTGGTCAAAAACTAGAAGGGGATTGGGAGGAGGACTGTCCTCCTCCTAAACAGTGAAGGAAAACAGCCAATCAAAAAGAGTTTGAGAAAGAACAATGGCCTCCTACTGAGAAAGCATGTTAAGTAGGCTGGTATTGAAACTACATTTTATTGCACACAAATCCATCATTGTTCCTTTTCCTTTTCTTTCCCTTTTTCTTTTCTTTCCTCTGCCCTATTCACTGTAATTGTCATCTCATGTGTGATTTTTTAAACCATGATATATTTGTTCAATTATCTGCAGACCTATAGCCCCTTCATCAAATTCGCTGATCTCTTTTTACAAGTAATAATTCTATATTGGAGACCTAATGGAAATTCTTGGGAGTGATAAAACGGAGTCAAATTTTGCAATGCTGCTTCCCATCCAAGGATTGTTGCCATTATCCAATATATTTGTTTCAATGAGTGTTGTAAATACACATTTTCTTTTAAAGATAGTACTTTTACATTAAAAAAAGAAATGACTGAGTAGTATCAGAAATGGTATTTTCACAATTTGTCTCACACCTTATTCTAAGTTCATGTTACCTTTAAAAAATTAACTTTAAGGGATGAGGTTGTGGCTCAGCAGTAGAACACTGGCCTAGTACATGTGAGGCCCTGGGTTTGATCCTCAGCCCCACATAAAAATAAATAAATAAAATAAAGATATTGTGTCCAACTACAACTAAAAAAATAAATATTTTTTTAAATGAACTTTAAAAATCTAGTAGACTGAATGATGATTCTATCAGGGAGGGAATTCATCTGTACCTGGAGTACATTCATGTATTTTCAGCAATTAATATGCAAAATTACCAGAGAAACTCATCTATAACTCAATATTCAAGTGTAACTTTCTGTTGCTATTAGTATTCCATATTAATTAATTTCACAAAATACTTATTATACTCCATTTACCAATTGTTTTAATGGCCTCTAAAAATATTAAAAAGTATAATAAAAGAAAAAATTAAAACAAATAGCATCATTAAGCCACAGTCTAACAAAGACCCCAAACCATATACTGAGCCATGGATCAAATTCCACGTTAAAGCCCAAGCTGTAATTAAAAATTATAGCTTGGGCTTGCTCAGTTGGTAGAGTGCTTGCCTCACATGCACAAGGCCCTGGAACCAATCCCCAACCCCACCCCAAAAAAAATTAAAGTTTGAACACCCATATGCCAGAGGACTCATATCTACCGTAAGAAGCTATTTAGTTTGACTCATCTCAGAGGTAAGACTGATGATTTACCTATGGTGGGGCTATGTCTAAAAACAATGGAATCCTGACAGTCATCCCAAGGCAGAGTGGTCAGGCTAACCAAGAGGGACAAAACTAGCCCTCTGCAGCACAGATTCTGGAAGGTACCACACATCTAGGCAGAATGTAATAAGATTCATGCAGATCAGCTAGACAGTTTTACACAGCTAAGTGTCAAAAATCTACACAGAAAGGCAAACTCTTGCCTAGAAAAGTTGAAGGTTATCAAAAGCAACAAAGGGAGAAAGGATCTTAATCCTTATTCATACTGTAGAAGCTGGCTACAACCTGCTCTGTTTTATAGCACCTGCTGGGCATGGTTATTGAGTGTTCACAAATATCAGCCAAAGACCAAAAACAAACAAACAAACTAGGAGCCTTTGTGCATTTCTCTTCTGATGATAAAATGACTTCAAAATAGCAATACCTCAAAAAAGTGTTAGATCTGATACTGTTTTTAACAGCCAAATATTCTTAACTTTCTTCTTGTCTTCTCGTAGTCTATTCACTCAATCAACTCTGCCAGGCAAAATAAGAGAGTTAAACATTAAGAGTGCTGCTCTAAGTGACTTCAGAAAAGTTACTTTCTCCTCTAACATTGTCTATAACATGGGAGAAGTGACAATACTTGCTCATGAGGTTAGAGGATCCAATAATGCATGAAATCATTTAGCACTGTAAGTAGTCAATGCAAATGAGCTGCTATCATTACTAGCATTTTAGGCTAAACTATAAGAAAACGCCACTTTTACAGGTCATGGTCAAATATGGGCAATTTCCAGCCTCTACCCAAAGGTCTTAAAATCAACCTACTATAGTGACACAGCCATATCAATGTTTATAGCAGCTCAATTCACAGTAGCTAAACTGTGGTACCAACCTAGATGCCCTTCAATAGATGAATAGATAAAGAAACTGTGGTATATATACACAATGGAATATTACTCAGCATTAAAAGAGAATAAAATTATGGCATTTGCAGATAAATGGATGGAGCTGGAGAATATCATGCTAAGCGAAGTAAGCCAACCCGAAAAACCCAAAGACTGAATATTCTCTCTGAATAGTGGATGCTAACCCATAATGGGGTGAGGGGATATGGAAAAAATGGAGGAATTCTGAATTGGGTAAAGGGGAAGGAAGAGAGGGGATTGGGCATGGAGGTAGGAAAGATGGTGGAATGAGAAGGACGTCATTACCCTAGGTACATGTATGATTGCACAAATGGTACTACTGTACATTGTGTACAACCAGAGAAATGAAAAAAGTTGTGCTCCAATTGTGTACTATGAAACAAAATGTGTTCTGCGGTCATGTATAACTAATTAAAACAAATTAAAAAATTTTAAAAGAAAAATTATATTTACAATTTTGTATGATTTAAACTAAAACATATTGCCGCAGTCCGGCTGCAGCAGAATAATCGGGGGGTGACGAATAACTTGTGTACGTTGATACAGCAGGAGTGGGAGCCGTTTATTGCAGGACAGGAGCAGTATTTATACATTCCACACAGCTTATCTAATTAGCATAAACTAGATACATCAGTCAACCAATCAGGAATCTCCACACTTAATGGCTTGTTTTTGTTACTTCTCAAACCGCTCCCTCTGGCATTTTGCCAGGCACCATCCAGACTTGTTTATGAACTCTAACATTCCCCTGGCAAAATGCCAGGTGTTATTTTGACTTGTTTACAGACTCTAACATTTCCCCCTTTTGTTTAATTTAAATAACGACCATAGTGGTTTTTACAGAAACACCAAAAATAACCTGCTACAAACAGAAAGGGAGGATACAAAATGCCACAATACCAAGCCAATTGATGGCTCCATGCAAGAAGCCCTTGGAAAAATTATACCAGCAATGACACCGTTAGCAAAGATACCGAGTTACAATTTGTTATAGATTACAGTTTGTTGTCTCAGTCCAGGTAAAGCAGTGTCTCAATAGATTAACTCACAGTCCAGGTAAATCACAGTCCAGGTAAGTTCTGCAGGCAGCTAGCTTAAATCACAGTCCAGGTAAGTTCTGCAGGCAGCTAGCTTGATCTGAAGTCTCGTCTGTTTCTCAGCAACACTGGAAATTCTTCCACCTTGGTCTTTACCGGCACTGGGACGAAGGCAGGAACTCCGGATGGCTAAAGAAAATCCTGTAGCATTCTACTAAGAAAACAACCTTCTGAACAATTTAGTACATTATCTCAAGGTTTTTTTGCATTTGAAATAAGCATTAATAGTGCTCATTACTCATTAGCTTCCAGGTGTGGGAGAACCATTGTAGCTTAGTTATTGGCATTGAAAATGACCAAACATCAGGGACACCAGTAGCGTCTTCTGCTGGCTGTAGTGCCTGGGCAGCCCCAGATGGCCCTGGGGAGTGTCCCGGACTCAAACTGCTACTGGGCACAGGGAGCAAGAGCCTGCGAGACTGTGCCTCCAGGTCAGGTCTAGATTTGGGCTCGCGGCAGTGGAAGAGCCAGCTCCCCGGCCAGGAGGCGGGGAAGGGCCAGTCGCCACCGCCTCTTGGAAAATCCTTGCTGCGCTGTGACCGGCTTGCACACTCGGCAGCCGCCTCTCCGCTTCACGCACCCTCCGGTAACGAAAAGTATTTAGTAATAGCCTTTTGCTGCAACTTTTTTTCTGATAATCCTTCTTCTTCTGAACTTTCTTTTTTTTTTTGACTAGAGTTCCTGGGCTCTTATCAACACATGCCCTAACTATGTTTGGTTCCACTGGGGTGCCTTCTTCCCTTAGTAATTTACTTCTCACCCCTTCCATATTTTCATCACAAAGACAATACAACATTTCAAGACAAAACAAGACACAAACATACTGTATCAATCTTCTCCATTTTCTCGAAATTGTCATTTTTCCTCTCGCCCTATCTGCCTAGGGACGAGCAGATTTGCTCCCGTCTTATCTATGGACGGGCAGCATTTTTCGTCACTTACCCCCGAGTGTCCCGGGGCTCCCCGTACGGGCCACCATCTGCCGCAGTCCGGCTGCAGCAGAATAATCGGGGGGTGACGAATAACTTGTGTACGTTGATACAGCAGGAGTGGGAGCCGTTTATTGCAGGACAGGAGCAGTATTTATACATTCCACACAGCTTATCTAATTAGCATAAACTAGATACATCAGTCAACCAATCAGGAATCTCCACACTTAATGGCTTGTTTTTGTTACTTCTCAAACCGCTCCCTCTGGCATTTTGCCAGGCACCATCCAGACTTGTTTATGAACTCTAACATTCCCCTGGCAAAATGCCAGGTGTTATTTTGACTTGTTTACAGACTCTAACAACATATCATTTTGTCATCATAAATTTATTAATACTATTATTAGTAACATTATTATTGACAAAGATTTTTGACCTTTTAACGTCCTAATGTAGGCTTTTATATGCTTATTTAAATTGGAAAATGCTAACAAATAGAAAGTATTCCATTGTAAGAGGCTATTTATTTATCTACCTTCCTATAAAGAAATATCAGGAATAAGGGAAGCCAGTCTACACCAGGATACAAGAATATTACTCATGAATAAACTGACTTCAAAAAAGAATCTTTGGGGGCTATCTTGTTTAACTAACTAAGCTTTTTCCATATTCATAACAGTGTCCTAGGCACTGGAGCATAAAATGGAATACAAAATTAAGAAAAATTAAATTAGTGCTTGATTCAGCAGCACATACACTAAAATTGGAATGATACATAGAAGATTAGCATGGCCCCTGCACAAGGATGACACACAAATTTGTGAATTGTTCCATTTTTTTTTTATTAAGATATGAATTTGAGGGCTGGGGTGGTGGCTCAGCGGTAGATCGCTCGCCTCGCACGTGTGAGGCCCTGGGTTTGATCCTCAGCACCACATAAATATAAATAAATAAAGGTATTATGTCCAACTACAACTAAAAAATAAATGAAAAAAAATGTTAAAAAAAGATTGAAATTGGTGTCAACATACCTTATATACAATCAGAGATATGATAAATTGTGGTCTAATGGTGTATTAAAAATTGTAATGCAAAAAAAAAGGAAGAGGGGAGAAAAGTGAGTTTTTTTATTTTTTTCTAAAGTAGATCAATTTTTGTTTCTGGTATAATTTAGAAATCTTTCCATTTTATCATCCTTTGGAGTTAAATGTTAATTGAGGAAACATAAAGAGATAAAGATATTATGTATATAATAAAGGAGAGGGGAAAAAAAGAAAGGTTAAATTAAAATTTTGATGTTTAGGGATCCCAAAAAGAATTTTAAAAATGAAAAGCTATACTCAAAGAAAATAAAATGAGGGCTGAGGTTGTGGCTCAGTGGTAGAATATTTGCCTAGCATGCCTGAGGCACTGGGCTCACTCCCCAGTACCACATTAAAAAAAAAAAAAACTAAAATAAACAAAATAAAGGTAGTGTGTCCATATACAACTAAAAATATTTTTAAAAAGAAAAGAAAATGAGGACCAAATCAGGAAACAGATTATAAAAATATGACATGGATCCCCAAAGCACAGAAAACAAAGCAAAAATAGACAAATGGAATTATATTCAATTAAAACGCTTCTAAACATCGAAGAAAACAATCAACATTACAGAGAGAACCTACAGAATGGGAGAAAGTATACACCTGACAAGGGTTTAGTGTCCAAAATATATACTACAAGATCTCAATAGCAATACAATAAATAACCTGATTTTAAAATGGGCAATAGAGTCAGGGCGGTGCACGCCTGTGATCTCAGTAGCTAAGAAGGCTGAGGAGGACCATGAGTTCAAACCAGCCTCAGCAACCTAGGGAGGCCCTAAGCAAATTAGCATGACCCTGTCTCTAAATAAAATATGAAAAAAGGGCTGAGGATATGACTCACTAGTTAAATGCCCCTGGGTTCAATCCCAGGTACTTAAAAAAAAAAAAAAAAAAAAAAGGCAATAGACGTAAATACATATTTATCAAAAGAAAACATAAACAGGTACATGAAAAAAAAATGCTCAACATCACTAATAATCAGAAAAATGTAAACCAAAACCAAAATGAGATATCACCTCACCCCACTAAGAATGGCTAATATCAAAAAGATTAAATTTAGATATCAAGTTGCTAGCAAGGTTGCAGAAAAAAGGGAAACCTTGTACATCAGCTAGGAGCAAGAAGTTCTGGGGTACTACCACATATTATGGTAACTTTATATAACAATTATGAATATATATTTCAAACAGCTGAAAGAACAGATTTTTGAAAGTTTTCACCACAAAGAATTGATATATGTTTGAAGAGGTAAGTTTCACCTGATTTAAGCATTATACAATGTATACATGTAGCAAAAATTACATAGTACCATGTTAATATGCACAACTTTTATATTTTTGTGTATCAGTTAAAATAAATGAAAGAAAATAAATAAAAATTATATATAATACACATACATAAAAATTTCTTATTCTTGTCTTCAAAAGACATATACTATGTCTTTCTATATACATAATATGTGCAGACACAAGACTACTAAACAGTTGCCAATGACAGTGACAGACCTTGATTTGTGTCATGATTCTAATAATGGAGGTGCACTATTCCATCCACATTGTCTCATCTGGTGCTCCTTATGCCCAAGGGCCTACTTTTGACAGGTGGTGAGTTAGTGTTAAAAGAGCAGATTTTTGTCATAGAATGAGCAAGCTGACACCCGTAGAATTCCAGCCAATGGCCTTTACCTCATCAAAGAATTCCCTGTCCTCATCACACACTAACAGTGCTAAAACATGCATTTAAATACCATCAATCATGTTACTACTTTAAAAAGCATTCATAGTTTGAACTGCTATAACAAAGCACCATAGACTGGCTGAATTATAAACAACAGAAATTTATTCCTCACAGTTCTGGATCCTAGAAGACCAAGATGAGGATGCAAGCCAGCATAGTCAGACTCTTGTTTGGGTCCTCTTCCAGATTATAGATGGTTGGTTCCTCATTGTATCCTCACATGGCAGAAAGAAAGCTAACTAACTCTCTGGCCTCTTTGTATAAAGGCACTAATCTCATTCACATAAGTGTCACCTTCATGACCTAATTACCTCCCACAGAACATTGGTAATTAAAGTATAATCATTTACACATTTACACAACAGAATAAGAACCTGAACTTTACTTCTTATCAATATCTCACAAACCAATATTTTTGAGAATTTTCTCACTACCCTAGCCATCTGGAATCAAGAACATTAAGAAAAATCAACAGAAGCACACAAGTAAATAACAGAAAACAACATTAACTAGTTTCCTGTAAATAAGAACTCCCCTGGATTTCATCTCACCAAAAGCTATTCTGGCAACCTTCCAGTAGTCCAGTGCTCCACAAATTATGCATACTGATTTATGTAAAGCAGGCTTTCATTTTGTTTTAGGATAACAGAAGATAATTTGATCTTATTTTTATGAGTAGGAATTTTTAAAATTTTCTTTGTCTTCTAAAATTTACTTTTCATATTTATTTTTGTTTCGTGGGTTTTATTTGTATGTTTTCCCTCTTTTGATCTCAATTTGTTTTCCTTAAACATAGTCCTTTATTAAAAGGTCTCCCTTTTAGAGATTTTCATTCAACTTTTCTTCATTTTGCATTTAAGCACAAGAGACTAGGATAGTGCCTTGACCTTAGCAGTTGTTTGCTAAACAAATGTACCAAAGCATCTGTGCTTAACTTAGCCATTTGAAACATTCTTAGATCTGGATACATACTAGTTTTCATTACTACTAACACATTTTTACTCACATGGAACTTCATAAAGTACCATTTGAAGTACAGTAATTTCTATTTGACAACATTTTGAAGTTGAAATATGCCTTCCAATCTATAATGCTTACGGATATTTACTATTATGATGCACAGTAAAGTTAGGAAAAAAGTTTTATTTATAGGCAATTTTTAAAAAGACAAACTTTTAAATAACCCATATATATACATTAAACACCAATGCACAAATCAAAATTTTGAGACCCAAAACACTCTTGTTATACATACTTTTATTTTAATATATATAAAATATCCCTAGGTACTTTTTTCTTCAAGGCCCCTAATAATGGCAAGAGTCTTATAAGGAATAACCAAAGGAGGAAGGATAACAGAAAATATTTGGTTTATTCATATGATGAAGTTCTGGAGTCTTTTAGAAACACAATACTGAAACTACCTCATATTTCATTAAAAGAGCACTAATTTCTTCATATGAAGAAATTTATGATTTGCTGAAAACTCAGCTTTTAGAAAAAGCCAAAAGGAAAATACTGCAAAAAATAATTATTGTGTTGGGTGATTTTAATTTTAAATAGCTTATTATTATTAAATAGAGCTATGAAAAGGTAAAAAATATACAACAGTATGGGTGGTACAGTGTGAGGAATACAGGCTATGCAGTCAAAAGACCTCAGTTCTGACCCTACCTTCACCTCTTTACCACTAAGGCTGTCCACAAAATATAGTGAAATTACACAGGTAATGTATGTAGTGCAGGAACCGACTAGTAAGTAAGAGCTCAATGAATAATAATACCATAACTACTCAAATAAGGTCTATTGAATATATACAGTTTGTCCTCTTTCAAAATCCTAATAGAATGTAATGAGATTAAACATAGAAAAATCCACAAATATAATGAAAACCAGAGGAAAAAATAATAACAATATTTTGGGAGATAAAAAAACAGATGCATGAGTCATAATTAACCTAACAAAACTGAGAAAGTTGAATCCCACATCCATAGGACACTTAGCTACATTGCTTGAAACTGATATTTCTCAGAGAAGCCTACTTATTTTTTGTTCTTTTATTATGTTAAAGCATCCCTGTCCACAATGCCAGTTAAGTGATTTTTAAGATTATATATGAAAATGGAATCTATTACTTCAGACAGTATATGACAAGGACATTGGAGACAAGGATTTTGATTTTAATTAGGATTAGGCAGAATAACCAACAAAACAAAGCAAATGAAAATGAGTGTTAGAAGGGCTTTAGGAATAGTAATAAGCCATTAAACTAATTAGCCACTAAATTGGAAGTTCTCAAAGAGCAAGTTAGGCTAACCAAGTAAAGCTTTCTATAATTACACTTTCCAGTTTCCAGTACTAACAACACTTACTTACATACCAAGAGAGCAAAACTTGGAGAGGAACAGAGAAGAATAGGTCTATGCTTGGGTGGAGAGGTGATTGTAACACATCACCTTGGCCCTGTTGAGAAGTTAGTACACAAAATACAAAACAGTATACAAAATACAGGCTTCCTTCCCAGAAGTAAAATTAAGGAACACTTTATAATGCACCACCAACAGGAGTGTAATTTGATTCAGTCAATCTGGAGAACAAATTTTCCCATGCTATTATTTCATTTCTTTTTAAATACTCCTTTTCTATTTACCAAATGTGGTTATTCTACAGACCTCAATGAACAAACTATATTCTATGGCTTTAACTAACAGCTCCGCATAACTGATTCTCAAATCTCCACTTCAGTCCCTGTTTCTACTATCTATTCTAGGTTACAAGCAAGAAGAAATACTATCTGGTCAACAATCTCCTCAATCTAAATAAATCCAAAACTGAACTCGTCTACTACAAATCACCCCTGCCCCAATCACAACTGTCTTTGTCAACACCTCTGCATTCTATCAATGGCACCACAGCTCTCTCAGTTACTAAAGCAGATCTTCAGTTAGCTTTGCCTATTCTGTCTCCTTCTATTCATTAAAGAACTGAAATCTTTACTTATGGAGCCAAAATTAGAACATGACCTACAAAAGTAAGAAAAAACATGCCATCACAAAAAGCAATTTAAAATAGTTTGAATATTAAAATATTGTGTTCTTCCACATATTATTACTGAGGAAGAATGGGGCTGTGCAAAAATCCAGATGTTGGTTATCACATAGATGCAATTACTGTCATCCCATCTTAATCATTCTTGTCTTCACAGACATCTCTTCCTACTCACCAACATCAATGCTCTCATTCAGGCTTTCGTTTCCTCACATCTCAATAGAACTTGCTTCTTGTCTAAATCCATTGCACCCATCACCCTCTCGTATCAACAAATTTTGTTTTAGCACTGATTATTACATTCACTTACCTAAAAAACCTTCAATAAGTCTTCAAACTCTGCAGTGTGGCATATAATCTTATATTCTTTTCCTAGAGTTAGTGTTAGGGAGCCCTTCCACGTCACATGCATCTTCACAGGTCACAGATTAAAAGTCCCCACACAGGTATGAGATCAAGAAATAACTAGGCAATGCACACCTCATTCTCTCAGATTTTTCTCTTTACTACTTTTCTAGCACTCCCTATACTTAATGTCTTTTTCATATTCTTCTGTATGCCAACATCACCAACAAGAATTTATAATCACTATAACTCTATAAGCAAAGAGATAATTGATTATTGTTCTAATCAATAATTATCAACAAAAAGACTTAGACATAACAAAATTAGAAGGAAGGGGACCTTAGCTGTGGAATAACTAGAATTCAAAGTCCAAAATAGGATCAGGAGTGAAGCCAAACAAGCTCTCAGATCTGATGATGAAGGCCTCACTAAAAGATGAAGATGTCTTGCTGTCCATTTATTCAGGAAAACAGAAGTAGCATGAACACAACTTATCCCTTTATAGTTTTCCACATTTTTTCCCTATAATCTCATCAGAAGCTAGATAGTGCCCTGGGTATTCTTCCATTATAGATAAATATCAAATAGAAAAGAACTTCACTGACCAATGTTCTCAATGTAAAATTAACAAATTTGGAGACATTTTTAACATCAAACTAAAAATATCCTGTCTTGACAGAGCCTATATTTAGGCTTAAAAAAGATATTCTCTCTGTCTTCCTTTCAATCTCACATTTTTAACTACATTGTCTTAGCCCATATTTACAAACTTCAGAATAAAATGAATTTTCTTTTCCATTTCATAAAATATTCTGTTTTTTCACAGAAAAGAAACATAACAAACAATGCTCACTGTTCTCCCAAATATATAAGGCCTCCATTGGAGGTTAACAGTTTCAACCAAAAAATGAAAGTGTTGTTGATTGTTGACATACACACACACACACACACACACATAATCCACTCTTCTCTCCCTGCCCCCAACATAGAAGGTCCATTTAACTGAAATCTAGATATTTTAAAACAAATCTCTTTCTTCACTGGAGCAAAAGGGGAAGGCTATATTCATTCTGACAGCCTATTTTTATAAGAATGCAAAAAAGTAGAGGAGTGTGAGCAAGATGACTCTGCAGTATCTGAATAGTATTTTCAAGTAGGATTTCTCTGCCTTTTAGTTTCTGGTGTTTAACTTAAATACACTACCTCTCCTAGGGAAAAATAACCCAAAGTATGTACCCTTTCACTGCTCCAATGTCCATCCACAGGATTAAATATGTGTGCACCCTATTCAGAGCCCTACCCTAAACAAAATATAAAATGTTTGGTCTATACTAACAAATGTTGGTTTTCTCTCTATTTCTTCTTTACCATTGCTTCACACATGCTAAACAATTGCTCTGCCACTGAGATACCACCTATCTCTGTGAGCTCTTCCCAATATTTCCTTATTTTATCTCTTTTTTGGGCTAAGCAAATTAACATTATCTTTCCAGATGTGGTTTTTAAAAGATAAAACCCTTAAGAATAAAAGATATTTACTTTTCTATATATTTATAAACAAAGTTTCTCACATGCGTAAACCAGTAGGTGCCCCCATTTTACTCGATCTGTATAGCTGAGTTGTCAAAAACTTTTTTTTCAAAACAATGTTGTCCCATTGTATCAAGCTCACTTCCTTTACTTCTGAATCTCTGAGTCCAGGGTTATTACATAATAATAGTTTGGGATCTGAAAATTATAAGTTATGGCTTAAATGCATATACAATGCTAAATTAACAAGCTAAATTTGCTGTTGAAGTGCATAAGGATGGGAAATATTATTTGCTGTGTTCATAGAACAGTGCTAAAAATTTTTTATTTCATCTAACTACAAAAGCAATGAATATTTATTTTTTAAAAATTAGAAAATATAGGGTTGGGCATGTAGCTCAGTGGTAGAACACTTGACTATCTTTTGCCTGGGTTCAAGCCCCAGTACCACCCAAAAAAATAAATAAATAAAGTTAAAAAGCCTCAAGAAGAAAATTAAAACTACTAAGAGATAACTACTACTGAGTCATTGCTTTAAAACTGACTGTTGCCTATGCATAAGTTGGAGAAGGTAGAATAGAATCCTATAATTAAAATTGATCATCTTAACCATTTTTAAGTGTTAAATGGAATTAATTACATGACGTAGATATCTGACATACAAAAAACTTCAGTTTTTCATACCAGTTCAGAAAAAAATACCATTTGACCCTTAAACAGCAATTTTTAAAAACCTTAGTTTAGTTTCACTGTTCCTAATTGAACAAACTAAATATCCTTACAGATTTTTAAATAACATAGTAACAGACATTATGTCCCAGCAGGAAAAATGCTACATAATTAAAGGACATGTGCCGACATCATCTACTTTCATATATGGTTGGCAGGGATTTTCTCACATTCTCACTTTCTACTAAATGCAGCCATGTGCGAGAGGTACATTTGCTACCTATAATCACAGTATTAGAAATCATGACCAGTGGCTCTAGTACCTAATGTCACACACTAAACATTTCCTCTAATGCCAGACTTATCAAGCATTCCCACCCTTCCAGGAAAAGGGAAAACAGCATGATCTTTGCATAGCCTCTCTTGGTTAAAGTCTCTTTTGGTTAAAGCCTCTCAGAATCTTGTAGGTTGAATCCACTGTTTCAAAGGAATAATTCTACCAAACTTTTCCTTGAAAAATCAAGCAGAGCATAATGAAACACACAAAGAACTTCCCAGCCACAGTCAATCTAAAATAGCAAGAATAAAGAAGACTTTTCCTCAAATCATACCCACAACTTCAACCTCCATTGTAAAGTACCCAGATGTTCTATCCCAGAATGCAATTCTTCTGGTTCTCTTGATATAAAGCAGAAATATTGTCAATTTCATTTTATGAAGAAAGAAAAAGGAAGAACAATTTAAATTTCTTACCTAAAGTTACCTGGAAATCACAGTGATAACCTAGGGAAGGAATAGTTTAAGAAAGATCAATTTAGCTAGGCATGGTGGCATGTGCCTGTAATTCCAGCTGCTTAAAGGCTGAGGCAGGAGAATTGCTTGAGTCCAGGAGTTCAAGGACAGCCTGGGCAACATAGCAAGACTCAGTTTTCCACTCTTCCACTGTGCGGTGCTGACCAGTTCTGAAACCCACACTTTTTCTCCTCTTCCACTATGCTGACCTCACAATTTAGAATGCTCAATTTAAGCTCATAGAGAGAGACCTCATTCATAATATATTAAAACAGGAGTACGAAAACTTTTTCTGTAAAGAACCAGATATGAATATTTGGAGCTTTTTTATGCCACATAGTTTTTTTGTTGAATACTCATTGTTTTCTCTTACCCTTTGAAAACAAAAACCATTCTTCATTTGTGATACCACACAAAAACTGGCAGCAGGCCACCATTTGCTGACCTCTGTATTAGAAAACATGGTCCAAGCAAGACTCAGTGATTCAGATTTGACAAAAACTATAGCACTGATTCAACATCTTGATTTACTACAGTACTTTTCACTTTAGGATTGAGAGAAAAGAGGGCAGGTAGAAGAGAATCAGAATTCCAGCTAGTCACTATGCATTCATTATTAAGGAAAGCATAAGGAAGAGTGGCCTCTTAATTAGATTCCTTCATTAGAGTAGTTTTAGAAACTATTAGGCATTTATTTCATTTACTTCCTGTATTTCCATCCTTTGCATATTCCAACTTAGGTATTAATCTGTCACTGAAAATCAATGCTTTCTGCAATCTAATTAAAACTATTTCAAAGGCTATAACATAATGAACAAAACCTGGGGAGATTTAAGCTGACCACAGGCTCTTTCAATATGATCAAAGGCTTCTGGGGTTCTATTATTTGAAATTATAGAAAATATTTTCCATTCACTTTATATAATACTTGTAAACATGATTTTGAATACTCCCTATAACTTGCAATAACCATGAAGTCAACCTAACACATGTTGCAAACTGGATCCAGTTCATCAACCTTACAGTGCATGATGAGCAGCATTTAAAGTGACACTCAAATATTGCTCTACAAAGTAAAATAATCTACTATTTATGATCTCTTGTATATTTCTGCATTAGGTGCTGAACTTATATCCAGGATTTTCTCATGGGCTATCCATAAGCAAATGCTGTCATGTGCCCTGTCAGCTGGCTGGCTGACCTCTGCCTTGGTCTTGGCAGTACAACTTTAGTGTCAGGTTCAAGTGTCTCTGTTTAAAATATTTTCAACTCTGCTGATTCATGGCCAGCTGCTTGGTAGCTACAGAGTGAAAAAAGAGGATGGCCACAAGGGGCCAATTTAACAGCAACAAATGTTATTTTCATTGCTGAGCTAAACAAATTAGAAACCAGAAAACTCTAGATTCCAAAGGCCAGTAACTTATTTCACAAGGCTTCATGTAGAACAACACGGCCATACAGATAAATACAAACAAGCTGATTTTAGTCAGGAACGGCTAAAAATTGGGACAGGAGTAAGAACAATAAAAGCAGCCTGGATTTGCCCTTTGTGTCCAATTTTATATTCCCCTCTTGAGAAAACCCTGGACAGCCAAGAAGACCTGGCCCAAGACCTACTAACACACATTCAAGAGAGATTGGGAAAAGTGACCAACTGCAAAAGCCAATTACAGAGGTGCAGTCAAGCAAGGAAAGTGCTTTTCTATGTCCAAAGGGCATGGCAACATCTGTCATGATGCAAGATACCAAGCAGAGAAAGGAAAGGAAGGAAGGTGTGAATTCCTCCTAAGGGCCTGGAAGTATGCTACAAATCATTACAAATGAGTAAGAGAGGAAACAGAAACCCCATTTCACAGATGAAGAACTAAGGCCCAGAGAAAAACTTACCCAAATTCAAATGATAAATGCCAAACCTAGCATTTGAACTTGGTCTGTTTTAGATCAAACCTGTCCTTTTCATTCCATCAGGCATCATCCTCCAAATAAAAAGTACCTAAATACAACATATAGCAGACACCATACAGAAGTCAGATAGGCAGGTAGTACCAGTAAGCAGAAGGGCTCAAGCTCAGGCCAGGACTCTGCTGTCCCATAAGAAAGATGGCAAGAGCAAGATAGGACACAGGTAACATAACTGCTGAAGATGTCATACTTGGGCTGGACATGGTGGTGCATGCCCATAATCCCAGCAGCTGGGGAGGCTGAGACAGAAGGATCACAAGTTCAAAGCCAGCCTCAGCAACTTAGTGAGACCCTGTCTCAAAATAAAAAATTTAAAAAAAAAAAAAAAAAAAAAAAAGGACTTGGGATGTGGCTCAGTGCTTAAGTGCCTCCTGGTTTCAATCACTAGTGCCAAAAAATAAAATAAAATAAATTTTCTAAATTTTAAAAAGTCACACTTGGCACCAAAAAATCTTTCCAAATTCAGCTCCCAAGACCCAGTAGTATCAATGTGATGCTAGGATACAGAGCACAAAAGGTGGGGGTGAGGGTGGGGATTCAGTTGGTAACACATAAGTGCAGGAGGTCACCTGTCTGGAAAGATAACCTGGAATACCATCACTACCACACATTGCTAAAGATTAAAGGTATTTAAATACTATTTAGCTTGACTCCAGATGGACCTGGGAATTAAGTTTGACCCAGCCTTCATGTGAGAAACTCAATGTGTGGAAGGAGATGGAGTAATAGCAGAGGTTATAAACTAGAAACTGGGAGCTTTACTTCAGGGCCATGGCAAATACAATCAACTTTCCTTTCCATTTCTTCACCTACCAAACCACAATCATGGCAATGTTAATGACCTTCACAAAAGGCCAGATCTCCACAATCAAAAGACAGAGGGAATCAGGAAAATAATTCAAGTAACTTGAGAAAAAACTTAAAAGTGTTTTGCCAGAGTTTGACCAAATCTTTATATTTCCAAACAGCTTTGTGCTGGCAGAGGCCAGCCTCAGAAGCAGATTCTGGGAAGAGCACAGCTGCCAGGCACACTGACATTAGCAGCTGGCATGCCTCCCTCCCTTCCTGCCAGAACTCTCACCCTTCCATGGGCTATAGCCACTACTTCTTTACTCCAGTCATTCAATCAACTATATGAAGCCAGTTGCCTGGTCACGTGAGTGGGGAAGGAAGGAAGCTGGCAGCAGGGGCAGTGAGCAGAAAAGCAGGTATTCAGGAAGGTACAATGCCCCACTGGTGACCTTCCTCTCCCTCCAGAAAGTGCTGCTCTACAAATATGAGAAAAGAGGAATGGGAATTCAAAATTCAACCCTTGAATCACTAGGCTGTTAAGAGAGATCCAGCTGAGTGCACTAGGCTGACTGATTAATCAGTTCCCTTCTCTGCTCTGTGACGGAAGCCACTGTCTCAAGGCACATAATTATATCCCAGTGTCCTTAGGTGCCTGAAAATGAAGGCCAGGCCTGGCAGAGCTCAAGGTCTGGAGCTGACTGCTTCTCCTCCGTGGTCAGGTGATGCCACTGTTGCCAGCATGGGAATGAGCCAGCTGCGGTCAAGAGCCACTCATAGGATTCTACCATGTTAATGAGATTCCTCCAACTCTCCTGAAGCTCAGCAACCCCGATTCCTACCAGAAGGAGAGTCCTGGTAAGGGAGATTGGAACAACCAGATGTCTTAGCCTCTTAGCTCAGTTAGCTTAGAGGGGGAAATACACTTAAATAAACAGGGAATTCTTAGAAAATCTAAATTAGTACATCAAGACACTACTGCAGGGTTCAATTTAGATAAATCAAATTTCTCAGTAAAATAATCAGGCAGTATGAGAAAGATCATTTGCTCCAGATACAAAAGATTAATTGGAAGATATTAACCAATCATCTTCATAAAGTTCTTCCAGAAAAGAGATCAGAGTTAACACCATTATCTGACAGTCTTTATACACACAAAAAAAATTATTCTTAAGACATAAATCTCTAACATTCTCTTAATTTTAAAGCAAATGACTACTACTTCATTCTTGGTGGAAACAAAATTAAATTACCATCCACATAACAGGGGCCGAGGGGAGACTATACAGAAATATTTTTCACCTCAGTCTTTAATTCTCCAAATTAAAGACAATCCCAACTCATAAATGGATCCTCAACTCTCTCTATATATTTTTCTTGAATCTTCTCCCAAAAAATCATGAGCTCAGGACTGATCATATTAAACAATGCAGATGATTTTAGCTTTCATCAAGTTAAAATGGCTTTTATCCCAGGAGTGTGTTCCACACCAGATACCAGTTAATGTTGTTTTTGTTTGTCTTTATTCCAACTAGCATTCCCAATATAAAATAAAGAAGAAAATTTAAAAAAAGAAAGAAAGAAAGTGATTAGTGTTAGAAATTCAATAAATGCCTGAGCTAATTTATAGAGTACCTGGAATTTAATGCAGCAATGTAGAAAATGGTGCATGGCTACACAACATAAACTACCAATATTATAAAATGTTATTAATGTGCTGCGCATAGCATTGCTGATTCATTATCTGTTATCAATGTAGCATGCAAAATTGTCTGACTAGTTGGAAAAAACTGATTTCTTGAAGAAATGTATCCACTTGTCTAAATGCCCATGTACTACTAAAGATAAATAAAAAAGTTCATCGCATGTAGGTTTTCCTACAATCATTATCAAATGTTTGAATCCCAAACTAAATCATGGTGAATTACTTCTCTTTAGATTACCCTATTTAAAATGCCTTTGGTCCAACCATGGCTCTCAACCTTAGCTGCACGTTGGAATCCCCAGAGGAGTTTTGAAAATGACTGATTCTTGCCCCTGCCCTCAGAGATTCTGATGTACCTGGCCTGGAGTTGGACCCAAATATTGAGATTTAATTTTAAAAGTTGTCCAGGTAATTCTGTGCAGAGCGGGAATCACTGCCTAGGCAATATTAAAACATATAAATAAAAACGTAGTGTAAGCTTCCTATGTGCCAAGAATTGTGAGTACCTGAATAAACAAAAGCATGGGACAGCCCAATCCTCAAAGCTCTTGATCTAAGGAGGAAAAAGTCATGTGACTGAATAGTTCAGTGTGCTGTAACTGAGGAGTACAGAGCAGTGAAAGGCACCCTGCTGAGGACCATCCCTAAGGGAGGGATGTCAGGATGGTTTCCCAAATACCACTGTCAAGCTAGGTCTTATAGGTGAAATGAGAATCTCCCAGGAGGATAAGTGGGAAAATGAATTTCAAGAAGAGGGACTGGAATGTGCAAAGGTCCAGAAGCTGGAGAGCATGGCCCCTTCCTTGGAGCTCTGCAAGTTATTCTTTACAGTTCAGGCAGAGGGTGGGTATGAACACAAGAGGAAAAAGGGCTAGGGAGGTTTTCCAGGATGTGTAGAAGGCCAAGAATGATAATATAAATGGGCCAAGTAGGCTGAGTATAAGGCACCAGTTGGTATGGCAGAGTGCCCAAACCAAGGGGGGAGGGGGGAGAAGAAGGGAATGCTGTTGCTTTTTTAGTTCTAGCCAAGGCAAGAATAAGGGCTCAATATTGATACATTCTCCAGATTTTCAAGGGAAGCTTAGAATCTGATCCTTATGAGAAATTTGTAGGTTTTTAATTGCTGAGCAGGACAAATTATTGAATCTGCAGGCCAAATTCTGCCTTATGAACTGAGGTATGGGCTATCCCTTTCACTGCATTATAGAAAATTGCTAAAGGATTTTAAAGGGGGTGGTAGTTAGTGTCCAATTTAGACACATTTTAAAATATGAAATTAAACTGCAGTGTTGCAGATAGCAGCTGTGCTTTCCCTAATGCTAGCACAGGTACTACTATTCTGAAATTTGTCCCCTACTTTTTCATTTCTCAGATTCAATACAGAACCTTCTTGCTCCTAACTATAGAAAGAAAATAAAAACACAGTTTGGCAAATGTTAAGATGCAGGTAAAGATCACACTTATTAGGCTTCAAGGTGATATAAATTATAGTTGGTTCTAAATTATATATGCTGGTGGAATACAGAAGTAGTAATCAAAAATCACAGATGATCTGCCAAGCAAGGCTAGAGCTCTAGGCCCTGGGCAGGAATCCTCTGTTGCTGGGAACACAGCCAGCTGCCCAAGCAGGGCAGCCTGACAGCAGGGGGTGGAGAGAGCCCAGGTGTCAGGAGAAGGTCACCCTGTTCCCAATGAGGACTTTGCTTCCTCCAATTGGCTCCAATCTCAATCTCCTCTCCAAGGTCAATGGAGGGAGATCCCTTATACATGATGATTAATTGTCAAATACTATAGGGGCCAACTACAAATGTGAATTCGCCTCATACTCTCTAAAAAGTTATTATCTGTTTAAAGTCATAAGATAAAACTGTAGGGCACATTAACCCCCAGGCATGGCAAACAGCATTTATGGAAGATACTCAAAATATCTATAAAAACGAACTTGACTTAAATTTGGCAAAGGTGTATTGCACAAACATAGTTTTCTACAAACAAAATTAGGAAATGAGAATATGTGTATGAATTCATGGATCTGATTAGAAGCAAATAAAAACCTAAATGGAAAAAATAAATCCCACTTATTTATTAATCCCATGAAAAATAAGCAGTGGTAAGAAATATATCATAGATACATGGCTACAACTGATTTTCATATCAAATAAATGGACAAATGTACTAATCAAAGAAATAGAACATTTATTTCACTTAAGAGCTGCTAGAAATTTTTTTCTTCAAGTTTTCTCAAAAAAAAAAAAAAAGAAAAGAAAAGAAACATATAATTACCATGTCTGGAAAATGCCTATAGTCTTTGAATGTCATTTCTAATTTTAGATATGGAAATGGGATTCTCTCAGGCATTCTGAATTCCAAAGATGGATTGTTGAACTTTGAGATTCTAGAATCTCTGGAACCTTGAAAGTATACAAAAACATTTATAATTCAACAAAAACAATGTTTTTTCTCTTTGACAGGGAAGTGACTTTTTAAAAGTTAAATTTAACAATCTCAATACTAAGGGTCTTTCAAATATTTTTTAAAGATCAAATATTATATAAACTAAAAAAACCTTCAATGTCATAGAAAGGAAGACATTTGGATATAAGACTCAAAGCTTAATTTGAAAAATTGTTCTCCATCTATCAATTGTCACACACAATTAAATTAACAGCTAGAGCAAGAAATAACAACAGCCAAGTATGGTGGCACATGCCTATAATCCCAATGACTTGGGAGGCTAGGGACCTGAGTTCAAACCCTGGAACCAAAAATAGGGAAAGAAAAACAACAGTAAAATCATTAGAAGAGGTTGTTTTTCGGCAAGAAAACAGGTTAGTGGCCCATAAAGCATGTAGTTATATTAGAATGTATCAAAACCATGAACATTTTTCATTAGGTTTTATCTAAACTTGCCTGACATATGATTGTGATTTTTTCTTGATAAAGGCATTAATATTTGTGCAAAGATTATCTGTGGCTTCTCTAAAATATGGGACAAGTTCTTAATTTCTGAAGTTCTTATTCAAAGGGAATGTGATTTTGATTAAGCAAATCATCAGATGCTGGAATAGAGACGGGCCTGCCAAGGACAGAATCTAGATTAATGACACCACACAGAGAAGAAGCAAAACCAAGTGTCTTCTAGGGTAAATTTACTCGGTATGTTTAGAATTTATAGTATAAATAATGAGCGCATGTGTCCATATGCATGTTTTTTTTCTAGATGCACCTACCTACCACTTCCTTCTCTACCAGAGCAATGCTCTGAGGGCTTAATAAGAACATGAGAATAAAGTGCCTGACAGAGGGCTCAGTAAACACTAGCATTCTTTCTAACAATCACATAAAACCCTGTTGTGCCTATCTTTTAAAAATGAAGAAATTCTAACACCTGCATAGGGTCACACTCACATCTTGAAAGCTTAGTTCAAAACCCTGGCTTATAGATCTCTACCACTTGCTCAGATGACATACCACAATCTAGCCACATAATGACCAGATCCCTATCTCCTAATCATATGACTAGACACTGTCACAGATCCCAGAGGATACCTGATTGGGAGGTTAAGGGGGTGGACTTGGGGTGAGAGAAGGTATGATAAAACCATGGGGCGAAGTTGAGAGAAAACTACAGTTTTCTGAAAATACTGTGAAACCCAAAAGACTAAAATGAGCCTTTCCAACGTAAGGAAGCAGTACAAATGAGAGAAGTTGTACAGAGTTAATTCCAAGGACAAGATTTTTAAGAGAGGATGCCAGGAATTTTTGAAACTAAGAATTGTGGGGGTTGGGGAGGTGGGAGCTGAGTTTCCCAGTGACCAAGGCAATGGATAGAAATAGCTCTCGCCCAAATTAGACTGCATCTAAGGAGAATCTGGAAGGAAAGCTGGAAATTACTATATAAGTTCAAACTATGTGTGACACTGAGACATCCTGGATTGAGCAACCTATACAACACATCCAATCTGTAGATAACATAACCCAGAACTCCCTGCATTTTAGAGTCAAACCAAGTCAGCCAGAGACATTAGAGGAGAAGAGAAATGCAATAGAGGAAGGGATACAGTTTGGAATGAAAAAAAAAAAAAAAACTGCAAAAGTCCACTGAGTGAAGCTGAAAGAGCACAAGTTACCTCAGCACAAATATCCAGGCACCACTCTGCTGGATGATGGTGCCATGCCAGGTTTCATCACACTGCACAAGAACTCCATAGCATACAGGAACAAACACAGACTGAATCATCTGAAGATGTATAAAAAAACTTAGAAAATAAAGATGATTCCGCTTGAAATATTCATCCTGTGAATAAATCATGGATTGATAGTCCTAAATTGGACAGTTCTGTCCCCCAGGTTCCAGAAATAAAGTATTATAACCTCTCCAGCCCTGAAATATATAAAATCCATTTACGTAACAAATTTTTTCATTGGTCCAAATGCAAAATGTCCTCAAAGCCAAGGTTTTATGGTCATATTCAAAAAAGTGAGTTTGCCAGGCAAGGTAGCACATGCCTGCAATCCCAGCAGCTCACGCTCAAGAGGCTGAGGTAAAAGAATCACAAATTCAAAACCAGTCTCAGCAGCAAGGCCCTTAGCGACCCATCAAGACCCTGTATCTAAATTAAAATATTAAAAAGGACATGAACAGCGTGAATATACTTTATACACAATCAGAGATATGAAAATTGTGCTATATATGTGTAATATGAATTGTATTGCATTCTGATGTCATATGTAACAGATTAGAATAAAACATATTAAAAAGGGGGCTGTGGATGTGGCTCAGTGGTTAAGCAGCCCTGGGTTCAATCCCCAGTATCAAAACCAATAGAAACAAAAACGTTAGAGTTTGACAAATATATAAAAATTAAATAGCTTCCTTTAAATAATCAATGAATCAAGGAATAAATCTAAAAGTAAATTTAAAATTATCTTAATTAAAATGGAGCTGCAACATTCCAAAACCTATGGGATACAACAAAAGCAGTACTAAGAAGGAATTTATAAGAAACAACATCTACATCAAAGAAGCAGAAAGAGCTCAAACAACCTACCACTGTATCTCAAAAAAACTAGAAAAACAAGAACAAACCAGACTCAAAATTATTCTAAGGAAATAAATCATAAAAATCAGAGCAGAAATAAATGAAATGGAGATTTAAAAAATACAAAGAATCACCAAAAAAATAGCTAATTCTTTGAAAAGGTAAATATAACAAACTCTTAGTTAAAATAAGAAAAAGAGAAGACTGAGATAAATAAAACCAGAGATGAAAAAAGAGACATTACAGTTGATACCACAGAAATAGAAAGTATCATTAGAGACTATTATGAACAACTATATGCCAAAAAATTTGATAACCTAAAAGAAAAATCAAATTCCCAGACACATACACCTTATAAAGATTAAATCATTAAGAAATAGAAAATCTGACAAGACCAATAACAAGAAATGAGATTAAAACAGTAATGAAAAGTCCATCAAAGAAAAGCCCAGGTCAAGAAAGCATCATGGATAAATTCCACCAAGCATTTAAAGAAGAACTAATGTCAATCTGCCTAAAGTTATTCAAAAAAGTAGAAGAGAAAGGAATTCTTCCAAACACATTCTATAAACCAGTTTTAACCTGATACCAAAACAAGATAAGGATATAACAAAAAAAAGAAAAAGAAAACTATAGGCCACTATACTTGATAAACATAAATGCAAAGATCCTTAATAAACTACTAGCAAACCAAATTCAATAGCACATTGAAAATATTATTCACCATAATCCAGAATCTGTCCCAAGAATACAAGGATGGTTGGTCCAACATAAGCAAATCAGGAAACACGATACAACGCATCAGTAGAATAAAGGGCAAAATCATATGATCATCTAAACAGATGCAGAAAAAGCATTTAATAAAGTTCAACATACTTTACCTAAAAAAAAAAAAAACTGAACAAATTAGGTGTAGAAGGAACATGCCTCAAGGTAATAAATGCCACATATAATAAGTCAACAGCTAAAATAATACTGAGTAAGGAAAATTAAAAACCTTCTTCTTTGAGATCTAAAAAAAGACAAGCCTGCCTATTTGCACTTCTATTCATCTTCGTACTGCATATCCTAACCAAAACAATCAAGCAAGAGAAAAAAATAAAGGGTACCCAAACTGGAAAAGAAGTGAAATTATTACAGTTGCAAATGACATGACCTTATCCATAGAAAACCCCCAAGAGTTCACCAAACCTATCAGAATTAATAAATGAACTTAGCAAAGTTGCAGGATACAAAATCAACATACAAAAATCAGTAGTTTTTTAACACACCAAAAGCTAATTGTCTGACCTAGAAATCAAGAAAGCAAACTCATTTACAATAACTACAATAAATAAATAACCTAGGAACACATTTAACCAATAAGGAAGATCCCTACAACAAAAACTAAACAACATTGAGAAAAGAAATTAAAGTGTACACACATACACAAAGACAGACATCCCATATTCATGGAATGGAAGGATCACTATTGTTGAGAGCCACAGCCGAAGGGGCCCCAGCAAACTTCCAGCTGCCAGCAAACTTCCAGCTGCCAGCTGATGATTGGCTCACAGGGGCCCCAGCAAACTTCCAGCTGCCAGCAAACTTCCAGCTACCAGCAAACTTCCAGCTGCCAGCTGATGATTGGCTCACAGCGGCCCCAGCAAACTTCTAGCTGCCAACTGATTGGCTCCTCTGCAGTGATGCTCATTGAGCTGTTTCCCCGCCCTTTCAGACCACGGAGCTGCTCATTGGGGGACTTTTTTTGGCTCCGCCCATGCAACCCAGCCAATCGGCCTCAAGAGCAGGAGGAGTCAGGGAGGTGGAGAGGCTTGTGGGAAGCCTGTGGTGGCAGTTGGGCTCTGAGGGTTTTTCCTGAGGAGCTGTGTGGTGTGGTGTGTGGTGTGTTTTCTAAAAATAAAGTTCGTTTGTTTTGACAAGTGGCTCCTGAATTGTGCCCAGCCAGACTGCCACACACTATCATTAAAATGTCCATACTATCCAAAGCAATCTAGAGATTCAATTCAATCTGTACCAAAATACCAATGACATTCTTTACAGAACTAGAAAAACAATTTTAAACTTTGTATGGAACCACCAAAAAAACCAAATAGCCAAACAGCCAAGACTGTCTTGAGCAAAAAGAATAAAGCAGGAGACATTCCACTGCCTGACTTCAAAATACAAAGCCATAATCAAAATAGGATGCTGGACATGGTGGTACATGCCTGTAATCCCAGTGACTCAGGAGGAAGAGGAAGGAGGATCACTAAGTTCAGGGCCTGCCTCAGCAACTTAGTGAGACCCTCAGCAACTTAGTGAGACCTAGTCTCAAAATAAAAAATAAAAAGGTCTGGGGATATAGCTTACTGGTAAAGTACCCCTGGGTTCAATCCCTAGGGGTGGGGACAGAATGGTATTGACATAAACACAGACACATAGTCCAATCCAATGGAATGGATCAGAGAGCGTAGAAGTAAACCCATGCATCTGCCAGCAACAGATTTTTGACAAAGGTGCTTATTATATGCATTAGAGAAAGGAAAGTGAAGTAGAATGATACCAGACCCCTCATTCTCACCAGCTACAAAAATTAACTCAAAATGGATTAAAGACGAATGTAAGACCTGAAGCTAACAGGGGAAATGCTTCAGGACAACGGTCTAGGTAAGGATTTTTTATCCAGGAATTTTGCCTAAAATAAAATTGGAAATAAAAAGAAAAATAGACAATTGAGATTATATCAAACTAAAAACCTTCTGCACAGGAAAGAAAACAATCAGGAAGAGACAACCCACAAAGTGAGAGCAAATATTTACAAGCTATATACCTGACAAAGGGTTAATATCCAGAGAACTCCAAAAACTCGATAGTAAAAAGATAATGGAATTTTAAAATCTGTGATAGACCTAAATAGACATTTCTCAAAAGAAGACATACACATGGCAGCAGGCATATGGAAAAAAAAAAAAAAAAAGTTCAACATCACTAAGTATTGGGGAAATGCAAATCAAAACCACATGTTGATATTACCTCACTCACCTCAGTTAGAATGGCTAATATCAAAATGACTAAAGATAGCAAGTGCAGAAGCTGGGGTTGTGGCTCAGTAGTAGAATACTTGCTGGGCACATGTGAAGCACTGGGTTCTATCCTCAGCACCACATAAAAAATAAATAAATAAATAGTGTCCATCTACACCTAAAAAAAAAGATAGCAAGTCCTGATTAGGACATGGAGAAAAGAGAACAGCTTGTAGGAATGTAAATGAATACAGCCATTACAGAAAATGGCATGGAGGTGCCTCAAAAAAACTAAAAATAGAACTACCACATGATCCATCTAACCTACTACTGGATACATTTCAAAGGAAATGAAATCAGCATGAGAAGAGACATCTGCACTCAACACGTTCAATGCATCAGAATTCATTTGAAAACAACCTAAGTGTTCATCAACCAATGAATAAATAAAAAAAAATATGGTACAAATATACAAATTAATTATACACAACCATAAAAACAAATAATATTCTGTCATTTAGAACAGTGTAAATAGAACTGGAGATCATTATGTTAAATGCCACAAACAGAAAGTTAAGTATTGCAAGATCTAAAACAGTTGATCTCACAGAAGTCAAGAGTAGAATGGTGGTTACCAGAGGCTGAAGAGAGTAGGGGAGGGGGAATGGATAAAAAAGTTGATCATTGGGTACTAAGCTACAACTTGATAGGAGTAAGAATTTCAGTTGTGATATTGCCAATAGGGTGACTATAGATAACAATAATGAACTACATATTTCAAATAGCTAGAAGAAAAGATGTTAAGTGTTTTCATCATAAAGAAATGATAAATGTTTGAGGAGCTAAATATGTTTAACCTGATTTAAACATTATACAATATATACAAGTATTGAAACATTACATGGTATCCAATAATATATACAATTTTATATTTTTAATGTATGAATTTAAAAATAAATTTAACTTAAGGGAAAGAAATCAAGACACAAAGAAAAATGGGGATATAAGGATTTAATGGCAAGGAGGAAAGAACGTAAATAAATACAGAATTAAATCTTCTCACACACACAAAAAAGGTTAACACATCAATGTTTACAGCATAATTCACAACAGCCAAGCTGTAGAACCAAACTGGGCACCCCTCAGCAGATGAATGGATAAAGAAAATGTGTTGTACATACACTGTGGAGTATTATCCAACCATAAAGAACCATGAAATTATGGCATTTGCTGGTAACAGGATGGAAGAGGAGATCATCATGTTACGTAAAATAAGTTAGATCCAGAAAGTTAAAGATTGAATGTTTTCTCTGATATGTAGAAGCTAGACCAAAATAAGAAAAAGAAAAGGGGGGGTAAGGAATTCCATGAAAATAGAAGAGAGAACAATGGAGTAGACGAAAGAGATTGATCAGGAGGGAAAAGGGACAGAAAAAGGGAAGAACAGACAGACCTATGTTCTATTTATATCACTTCTTAGTGACCTTCAGCTAATTGTCAAAATCTTTAGTTTTTTTTTTTTAATGTGGATAAGTTGAAAATACATGATAGATTGACACAAAATTTCTGTTTATTTATTCATTAGGTAGATTATCTTAATAACCTAAAATGGTATCAAGAATGTTTTGAAGCCAGAAGCCAATTAACTGGTGTGAGGAAAATTTAACTTTCCTATGTACATATATTAATATACCATAGTGAATGTCACCTTCATGAATATCCATAAGGCACTAATTTTAAAAAACTATAAATAAATAGAAGAAAGATCATCATAATAGAGAGAAAGGAAAAGGGAAAGTACTAGGAACAGACTAAGCAAATTATATTTTATGCTTATATAATTACATCAAAATGAACCTTAATATTATGTATAACTGAAATAAACTAACAAAAAAGCTGAATTTGACTCTAAAATAAATAAGCCTTCTACATAAAAGTCACCAATGTTTGGGATAGTTTAAGAAGGTACAGTAGATAACATAGTAAATAAGCTGGGAAACATTTTCACTTTTTCTTTTATTATTACTAAAAGGACCCCAAAATTGCCTTATGCTTACTGGTAAACATATCAGTAAATTTCATCATTCTCAAATTGAAAATAGACCTATTTATATTTCTATCTTTTCTTAAATATATTGTGAAAATTTTCTTATAACAAAATATAAACTCTCTGAACAGACTTTATAAACTGTAATAGAAAATAAATACTTTATGCCATCTTATAAAATAAACCACATAATGTGAACTGGCTCATTTTTTAAAAAAACCATCATCAAATTTGTTTAAAATGTTTAAACCATAAACCATTGTTTATGAATGGAAAAGTACACAAAATGTGAAAGTTGTAAAATTGCAAGGATACCAAGCTTGCCAGTTTTTTGACATTTATTTATTTGTTTGTTTGTTTGTTTATTTGTTTTGGTACCAGGGATTGAACCACCCAGGGGCACTGTGCCACATCCCCATCCCATGATTTTTGTTTTGTTTCGAGGTTTTATTGTTGTTGTTGTTGTTTGAAGATAGGATCTTGCTAAGTTGCTGAGGCTGGCTTTGAACTTGAGATCCTCCTGGCTCAGCCTCCCCAGCTGCTGGGATTACAGGTGTGAGCTATCACACCTAGCTAGTGCTTTAACTCGAAGGGAATATAGCTGCAGAATCAAAGATTAAGAAACAAATAGAGGAGAAATAAAACAGCACCTTAGGTGAGAGTTATAGGACAAATCGTTTGGCTGACAAGTAGGATTATAATTAGAATTGCTAGAATGACCACAAGTCTGGTAATTTGAATACTACAAGCTATACTTTCAGAGACACCAAAGAGATTGAAAACAAAAACAAAACTCAAAGATTTTCCCCACACTAGTCAATTGGCACCTGGCTGCAAAATATTCTTAATACTATTTTAGGTTATTAAGATAATCTACCTAATGAATAAATAAACAAATAGAAATTTTGTGTCAATCTATCATGTATTTTCAACTTATCCATTAAAAAAAACAACTAAAGATTTTGACAATTAGCTGAAGGTCACTAAGAAGTGATATAAATAGAACATCAGTCTGTTTTCCCAATCCACCACACAACAGTGACCTACAGACAGGAATGTTAATGATGCAATTAAAAGTTCTCTAAAGTTAAAACTGTATAAAGGAAAAAAGTCTCAGAAGAAATCATATTTAATATAAAATACTAAAGACTAAAAGTAGTCTCTTCTAAACTGAATAATATTCTGAGAAAATAACAATAAGAGACAATTTAGGTAAGTACTTTTCAAATCAGTACACATGAATTTTTTCCTGAAAAACAAAGAAAATGTGGTAGGACTAGAAAATAATATTCACTTATTCATGCATTCAGCAAATGTTTATTGAATACCAAATGCAAATCAAGTTCTGTCCTAGAAATTGAGAATAGTAATTAACAGTGTCCCTATCTTTATAAGGCTCATATACCACTGGATGGAGACAAAAAATACATAAATATAAAATAGGCCAATAGATGCTGAGAGATCTGGAGGAAAATACAGTACAGTAGGAGGATTTGGAAGTACCAGAAATAGAGAGCAAATCCTATTTTAAATACAGTGGCCAGAGAAATCCCCTTTGATAAGTGACATACAAGTAGACACCTAAAGGAAGTAAAGGAGTGGGTGTACCCTATGTGGGTTATGTGGGGTGCATATTCCAAGTAAAAGGAACAGTAAATGCAAGGCCTGTAAAAGGGAGACTATTTCCATATGTAAATCCAAAAAGAGAAGACAATAGAGGCAAGAGCTGTTTGCAGGTTCTCTCACTTTCCTTCATTTTCACATAAGGGCATTTGAGCAAATACCATATATCTTTTGTTTCCAGTGTATATAAAATGTTCAGAGAAAGTGGTAAAAATTCATTCCTTTGTGTAATCCTAAACCAGGGTTTTTCCTAGGCTTCCAGTTTTGAATTAAGGAAAGAAGGTTCAGAGCAGGAAGTCCCTTGTTGCTGGTTGGTTCTCTGCTTTAAAAAATTAAAATTCAGATTTAGGGAATATGTATTTCCCTGAGATCAGCCAGATCAGATCTTTCTCTGGAGAAATTACTAATTGAAATCACTAGCACTTAGCCGTGGTTAGCAAAGCCACTCTGAGATCAAAGAACTGCAGGCAAAACTATAGTCCTCATAGGACTGCTTATGGAAGTCCTGTGAGAATGAGCAGAATAAGTCAGGGAAAGTTCCCAAGTTTCCTAAAAATAAAAAGATAATCAAGAGTAAAACTAAGCTGTGACTAAAGATCATTTATATTCACCCATGGAAATATACGTAATCTGTAAATGTGATTTGGACTACTCTAACCCTGTTCAATATAGTGTCACTATAAATTTGCTGTGTAAAGTTACCCATTAATGTTTTATCTTCTAAACCAGATCTAGAAACATGGTTTTTTAAAAAGGCACAAATAACATCCCCTGTCTCCCCATCAGGAGAAAATAAGGCTGGTGGTTACAAATGGCAATACCACGTTACAGCTCACAGTCAAAACTGGGTTCTGAAGGTTGCTTTGCTAATCTAGAGAAGTGATTCTCACCGAGGGGAAATTTTGCCTTCTATAGCGCGAAGTTTTACTTGTCACAGACTAGAGGGTGTAGAACTGCTACTAGAGGCCAGGGCTGGGGCTAAATGTCCTACGGAACAACTACACAACAATAAAGAATTATCTGCCCATAGGCAAAATTAATATTGTCAAAGTGGCCTACTACCCAAAGAACTGTATAGATTCAATGCAATTCCAATTAAAATCCTAATGTCTTTCCTTATATAAATAGAAAAAGCAATCATGAAATTCATTTGGAAAAATAAGACACCCAGAATAGCCAAAGCAATCCTTCACAAGAAGAGTGAAGCAGTGGCATCACAATACCAGACCTTAAACTATATTACAAAGCCATAGTAACAAAAATGGCATGGTATTGGCACCAAAATAGACATGTAGACCAATGGAACAGAAACAATGAGGCAAACCCACATAAGACTAGTGGCTACAAAAAAGATAGCCTCTTCAACAAATGGTGCTGGGAAAACTGGAAATCCATGTGCAGCAAAATGAAACTAAACCCCTATCTCTCACCATGCACAAAACTCAACTCAAAGAGGATCAAGGACTTAGGAATTACACCAGAGATGCTGTGCCTAGTAGAGGAAAAAATAGGCCCAAATCTTCATCACATTGGATTAGGCCCTGACATCCTTAACAAGACTCCTAAAGTGCAAGAAATAAAATCAAGAATTAATACATGGAATGGACTCAAACTAAAAAGCTTCTTCTCAGCAAAAGAAACAATGAATGAGGTGAAGAGAGAGCCTACATTATGGGAGCAAATTTTTGCCACCCACACATCACTAATCTCTAAGATATATGAAGAACTCAAAAAACTTAGCACCAAAAAAACAAACAACCCAATCAATAAATGGGCTAAGGAGCTGAACAGACACTTATCAGAAGAAAATATACATTCAATCAACAAATATACGAAAAAATGTTCAACAACTCTAGTAATTAGAGAAATCCAAATAAAACTACTCTAAGATTTCATCTCATGCCAGTCAGAATGGCAGTTATCAAGAATACAAACAATAATAAGTGTTGGCAAGGATGTGGGGGGAAAGGCACACTCATAAATTGCTGGTGGGACTGCAAATTGGTGCAACTGATCTGGAAAGCAGTATGAAGATTCCTTTGAAAACTTGGAATGGAACAACCATTTGACCCAGCTATCCCACTCCTCAGTCTATACCCAAAGGACTTAAAATCAGCACACTATAGTAATGTAGTCACATCAATTCACAATAGCTAAACTATGGAACCAACCTAGATGCCCTTTAATAGATGAATGGATAAAGAAACTGTGATATATATATATATATATATATAAATATATAAAAGAAGTAAGCCAATCCCCCAAAAAAACCAAAGGCTAAATGTTCTCTCTGATAAGTGGATACTGATCCATAATGGGGGAGGGGAGGTATGGGGAAAATGGAAGAACTCTGAATTGGGCAAAGGGGAGGGAGGGGTAAGCAGGGGGCATGGGGGCAGGAAAGATGGTAGAATGAGATGGACATTATTACCCTAGGTACATGTATGACTGCACATATGGTGTACATCATGTACAAGCAGAGAAATGAAAAGTTGTGCTGCAATTATGTACAATGATCAAAATGTATTTTGCCATCATAGACACCTAATTAAAATTAATTAATTAATTAATTTTTAAAAAATTACCCAGCCCAAAATGCCAGTAGTGTTAAAATTGAGAAACCCTAGTCTAGAGTTACTTAAAATAAGGAAGCATATCTCTTTCAAAATAAGAGTTGGAAAAAATTACTGAGGAAAAAAACACTTATTGATGGATCAGAATTTTGAAGAAAAGGTAAGTCCATACAGTCTGCTCTATAGGTGGTACTTTCCCCTTTTCATATGATTTTCCAGTCCATAAATAACATTTCTTCCTCCCTGTAAGTCTTACTCCCTGCATGAGGGTGAGGTTCAGCTAATGTTGAAGAAGCTTTCACTTTCCTCACACAGATACAGACCCAGCCAAGCCAACCCAGACTAATCTCCCAGGTTCAGCCACTTCCTCAAATCAGATCATTTCACCTTTACTCCCTGGGTTTCTTTTTTTCATAAAGTAAAGATAATCCTGCCCTCAGAAGATGTTGTTTGGATTAATAAATCCATTAAGAACTTCATGGTTCCCAATTAGAACAAAAGGGGCTAAGTGGTTTTAGATGTTGCAAATGATACTTGCTTACTGCTTGGAACACTTAAAGGAATAAAAAGATGCAAATCAAACTACAAGGTGAAATGTCCTTTCCCCTCAGACCAATTGCTTTTCAGCAAATATTCTGACCTAAAATTTTATGTTATTTGTATATAACTGGAAGCTAGGCTTTAATAATGAGAAGAGCTTTTGGAAATGGGGAAGCCAACTCACAAAGCACTTTTCCCCACTCACCAACTGTCAGGTATAACATAATGATAATTATTTCTCTAAATCTACAAATAATTTGACAATTCAAACCATAGAACCTGAAAATATATATTAAAACAATCCTACCATATGCCAAAAGTTGATTCTGCCCTGATAAAAACAATAACAAAATCTCTAAAATTCAATTTCTAAATGTCATCCCACAGAAGAATTAAATCTTATGGAAATCAAGATGTATGAAATTTAAAAATACATTTACCACTTTACAAAGAAAGGAGCAGTTCTCGCTGTATTTCTTATCACAAAACACATCAGAAAGCTGGGGAGTGGCTTTTTATTCAAGAGGTTTACCATAAGTTACTTCATGTGCTACAGATCATAACAACTTGAGACAGAGAGGTACAGATGCAGATCTTTAATTATCAAATTCCTTTTCCATAATAGTGAACACTACTACCTGCTCTTAACTGTATGGTCCCTCCAATTTGCTCATCTGAAGAAAGGTCCCACCTAGCTCTAGGATTCCATTTTTCTAGTATTTGAAAGTTTCAAATATTTGATTTCATTTTTCTAACAGATTCTAAATGACTTACAAATTTCTAATCGTTATTTTTCTTCCTATCAAAAATAACTATCATACTACATCCTCAAGGAGGAAGAGCACAACTACCCACTCCTTAAGTGTGAGCTACAAATAGTGACTTACTTTTATTTTTTTTGTGAGAGTATTTATTATTTTTTTCCAGATATGATGGTGACACTTAAGAATTCAGCCATTATCCAAATCACATATTTCTTTTTTTTTTTTAAATTTTTATTGTTGGTTGTTCAAAACATTACATAGTTCTTGATATATCATATTTCACACTTTGATTCAAGTGGGTTATGAGCTCCCATTTTTACCCCATATACAGATTGCAGAATCACATCAGTTACACATCCATTGATTTACATATTGCCATACTAGTGTCTGTTGTGTTCTGCTGCCTTTCCTATCCTCTACTATCCCCCAGTGACTTACTTTTAAACACTGCAGTAATGAAAACATGTAGAGAGTGGGGGTAACTCTAAAGTGGAGAAACCTGACAAACCTACCACAGCCAGATGATAATGATTAACATCAACAGCCATGTTGTCATTTCACTTATGAATATCAGATAATTCATATTGATATTCACCTAAATGGCAATGCAGAAATCCTGATGAAAATGTAATAAACAGAATCCATCAATAGTTTAAAAAAATATTACACACATGGTCATGTTAAGTGTACACAGGTAGGACAAAGATGGTTCAATATTAGGAGATCTATCAATATAGTTAGCAGGTCATAAGAGAAGAAATGTTTAGATATTTGAAAACATATTTGACAAAAGTCAACATAATTTCTTAACTCTAAAAATTCTTAATAAAACAAAATAATACCCGGGCACGGTGGTGCACGCCTGTAATCCCAGTGGCTTGGGAGGCTGAGACAGGTGGATTGTGAGTTCAAAACCACCCTCAGCAAGGACGAGGCACTAAGCAACTCAGTGAGACCCTGTCTCTAAATAAAATACAAAATAGGGCTGGGGATGTGGCTCACTGGTTGAGTGCCCCTGGGTTCAATCCCCAATACCAAAAGAAAAAAGAAAAAAAATAGTATATATAGTTCCTTAACATGATAAACATGATATATATTCGAAGTCCAAAGCCTATATGATAATTAGCAATGGATTCCAGAAACAGGGCTACTAAACTTGGGAACAAAACAAGGGTATACATTACCACCACTGTTATTTAACATTTTTTATAGAAGCATAAGACAATGAAATTAGAAGGAAAAAGAAATAAGAAAAAGAAAGAGGCAAAATCATCAGAATTCACAACTAATATGACTGGATAACAGGAAAACCTATGAGAATAACTGGAAAAAGACTTATAAACAATAAGAGAATTCAGTATAGCAGCTTTCCTTATATATTTTTGAAAAACATAATGTCATAAAAGATCTCATTTGTAAGAGCAATAACTGAAACAAAAAAAAAAATTCCTGTGACTAAGTTTAATTAAGAAATGTGGGGCAGGGGTTGTGGCTCAGTGGGCAGAGCACTTGCCTAGCATACATGAAGCACTGAGTTTAATACCCAGCACCACATAAAAAATATGCAAATAAAATAAAGGTATTGGTCCATCTGCAACTAAAAAAAAAAAAAAAAACAAAACAAGAAATGTAAACGCTCCCATGAAAAACTTTAGGACTTTAACAAAGAGAGCGCTTGCCTAGAATGCGTGAGTGAGGCATGGGCACCACATTTTTAAAAATTTTTAAAAAACAAATAAAATAAAGGTATAAAAAAAACTATTTCTGGGTGTTATAAAATTATCAATTTATCTGAATTAAATTATAAATGTAATGCAATGTCAATAAGAATACCAACAGAATATTATTGTTCTCTGCAACCAAATTATTAATGTCAGATAAAAATATAAAATATGTTCTATAAGAAAAGAACAAATAAATACATAAAATAAAAATAAAGCATTAAAGTTCCAGGAAAAATTCCAGATTTTAGAACATTATAAAGTTATAGTAATTGAAACAGGTTGCTTATAGCCAGGCACAGTGGCACTCACCTGTAATCCCAGAAACTTGGGTAACTGAGGCAGGAAAACTACAACTTCAAAGCCAACCTCAGCAACTTAGCAAGGCCCTAAACAACTTAGTGACACCCTGTCTCAAAATAAGAAATAAAAAGGGCTGGGGATGTGGCTTAATGGTAAAGTTCCTCTGGATTCAATTCCCAGTACCAAAAAAAAAAAAAAAGAAAAGAAAAAACAGGTTGAACAGGTTGCTTATATAAAATAATTTATAAAACAATATTATTACACTGCAGATGGGGAACAGATGGATTATTCTGATAAATCAGAAAATGAGGCTCAATTTCTATCTAATTTCTCATATTTCTGATTTATCAAAAGCAAAAATAATTGGGCTAGGGTTATGGCTCAGAGGTGGAGCACTCGCTTAGCATGTATGAGGCACTGGGTTCGATCCTCAGCACCACATAAAAATAAGAAAAATAAAGATATTGTGTCTACCTATAACTAAAAATTAAATATTTTTTTAAAAAAAAGCAAAAATAGGCTGGGGCTGTAGCTCAGTGGTAGAGCCTTTGCCTAGCACGTGTGAGGCAGTGGGTTCGGTCCTTAGCACCACATAAAAATAAACAAAGGCATTCTGTCTATCTACAACTACAAAAATTTTTTAAAAAGCAAAAATAATGAATCTCTTAACCATTTTAAGTTATAAAAAATAATATATTTTTCATTATTTTTTTCTGACCTATGATACTAAAAACCCTTCTTTTAAAATTATAGTTTTCTTTTTAAATATATAAATTTATGATATATTACTTCTCATACAAAACTAAAAAGGATATAGATCATTCAAAATCTTCCAATAGGTAAATTTTAAAATTCTTTCCTATAAAAATGTGGATACTTAGACCACAAATATGATGGTAAATTTTTGTTCTTTTTAGATATACACGACAGTAGAGTGTATTTTCACATATTAAACATACATGGAGTATAAGTTATCCTAATTAGGATCCCATTCTTGTAGTTGTACATGATGTGGCACTTCATGATCATGTATTCATATATGGACATTTGTTTCACATAGTTCATTTTTTCTTTATCTCATTTCAATAAGTTTATTTATTCTAGCACTCTAAACCACTGTGCTAGGTATTCAAAATCTGTGATTATGTATTAAAAAAACAAAACACATTCCTTAATGTTATCTTCAATTATAGTACACAATTTGCTGCTTGTATCAAATGCTTGGGAAGTTTCCAGAGGTTATTACCAGTATCCTAGCCCAGAGCCTTACTCCAGGGCACCAATTAATATGTCTAGGCATTCACCCCAAACACCAAACAGAAAAGACAAGAGTGAAAAGAAAGAAAGGAAACTTAAATCAATATGGATATAATGGAAAGACAAAGTCAGATCTAGCATTTCAGCCCTGTCTTCAGGGTGCAGATAGGTGCTTTAGATTTACACAGAGGAAGAATTGAGGCTAGGGGTGAGAGGTATGCAGAATTAAGCATCTTGGTCAAACTGCCGTCTGTTGATCATTTTCTTAGTTTTAGTCCTGTGAGGTGCCTCAGGAAAAGTCTTTATCACACGAGGGGGAATCTGTGTGTTTGTCTATTAGACCTATGATCCTGGTATGGAGCAATAACTGGAAGCTTCTAGTCACCACTCCAGAGGTCTGAAACATGATGTTGCTAATTTTGCCTCAGTTTTCAAAGGGGATGAGTAGACAGGTTAGGTAAATTTAGGGCCCATAAACCTTGTATTACTAGTTTTTAGATGAACACTTCTTAAATGACTAACATGTTTATACAGAGCTGAGCAGTGTCACAAAATTTAAATTAATAAAGGAAATAGATACAAAATGAAGTCAGAGATGCCAAGCTTTATGCTCCTTTTAGTTACCCTAAGACATCTGCAAGTCTAGGTCAAGAATCACTGCAGCCTCTCTGCAGCAGGGCCTAACCTTGGACCCTCATAGAGGAATGCTTATCTTGCTCATTGTGCAGCAGGGAAGTCCTAACATAGAACACTACGTATGGGGACAAAGTGCTATCAGAACACTGGCAAGTGCAATTTCCTTGCTCCTTAGACAAGAAGTTATTCCTCTGTTGGTGCGGGGTAGGGCTACATGGCAGTTTCTGGACTCTTGGTATCTTGACTTCTATAAGATGATATGTATGTATCACCCCTGGTCTATCATAACTGTTATATGTTAATTGGTACATACCCACTACAAATGCTATTTTGGCTGTGCAATAAAGCAGACGCTTGTTCTCTGAAACTGTCTCCAGAAGGGTTTCTCCACGTCCTCAAGCTCCCCACAATCAATGTTGGAGGGATAAACCCCCGCAGCACCTTTCTTAAGTCCCTGTTCCAGGACTATCAGATGATAGACCCTTCCTAAACAATCATTACTTTTTTCTCTCCAATCTTAGCTTCTTGATAGCACACCTTTTATTCAACCCCACTTCCCTTCAGTAATATTTATCTGAGACAAATAAAAGAAGTATTTATTTTCAAATAACCAGCCGACTATTGATCTACACAAAATTCAGTGCTTACTACATACATAATAGGAGCATAAATAAGGACTTGTTGAGATAAATTAATGCTTGACAGGATGATTATACAAGGAAAGAAATTTGCCTTTGGGTAAAAAAGCATATGGAAAGAAAAAACAAAAATAAATTCTTTTTAAAAATATTTATTTAATTATTAATAATTATTTAATTATTAAGTTCAATCTTTTGTGGCTGCCTAAAGGTAAGCTTTGGAGTCTTCAAATTCTTCTGTTTTACTGAGAAAACAGAGTATGATAAACTGGCCTCCTTTTATACTGGGTGTCACTTTTTTTTTTAAATTTTCTCTTTCAGTATAGTGATATCCATTAAATTTCTTAGTGATATCCATTAATTTTCTCTTTCAGTATAGTGATATCCATTAAAGCTCCTGTGTTTTCTGGACTCTTATTCCATATTAACTATTTATGTAGAAGAAGATGGTTCACTTAGCTCTTTATAACTTTGTCATCCATTATCAATATTGAGTCACATTTAAATAACCACATTAACTCCAGTAAATGATACTATAGATGTGAATAAAACAATATGGTGGATCAGAACAGTATTAAGTCTTAAAAAAATAAGAGCAGGGCTCGAAGTGTGACTCAGAGGTACAGTGTATGCTTATCATGCACATAGCTCTGGGTTTAATTCCCAGCCTCACACACACATCAAAAAAAATTGTATGTATATGCACAAACATATATATATAATATATATATAAAATATATAATATATATATTCAATAGCATTATTAAATATTAAAGCAACTATAGCACTAAGTGCTCTAAAATTATTAATTTGCTAGTTAATTGCAAGTTAATCTAGCAGAATGAAAACATTATGCTTTCAAAAATATTAAAGTCATTATTAGAATCAAGCAATACCTGAATCCACCTTGTTTAAGCAGCAGTTCACATATCATCATATTCTGCCTGAATGCTACTGACCTAAAATTTAGGATTTCCTCCAAATCTATTTTCTTTTTTTTTGGTATCTTGAAAAACTTACTATTAGAGCCATCACTTTTATCTGTAAGATATTTCATCAGTCCAACACCTCATTTCTTAGAACATAGTCCATAGTTCAAACTCAAGCATCCCTACAAAATTACAAAAAGCTTTTGGGAAACCCCATGAGACAATGCAGAAAACTAGGATTCAGTAGAGAAAGGGGAGAGGCATTTCATACCTAGAAAGGGTATGAACACTTAAAATGAATCCAATCAACTACAAAAATTTTTTCCAGCCCAGAATTTTGATATCTCTACTATTTAATTTCTATACATAGTATATTATAAATGCCATTCTCTTCTGAGAATTGCTTTAAAAGTACAAATACAATTAAATTGCAGGCAGCACCATGATGAAATATTTATGCCTAAAAAGATGCATATATGATTTTTGGAAGTCATTTGGACCTAGAGCTTTCATATGGAACTGCTCTGAAGGAGGAGGCCTTTTTAAGGATTCTGGATTCATGCGGCCTTCTTTGATGATAAACAGATTCAGATCTTGAAGTATGCACATTTCCATAGTTTCTCCAAAGTTTCACTGAAGCCAGGTGCAGTGGCACATACCTATAATACGAGCAGTTTGGGAGGCTGAGACAGGAGGATCACAAGTTCAAAGCCAGCCTCAGCAATTTATCGAGGCTCTAAGCAACTTAGTGAGACCCTGTCTCAAAATAAAGAATAAAATAGGGCTAAGACTTTGGCTCAGTGGTTAAGTGCCCCTGGGCTCAATCCCTAGTACCAAAAAAAGTTCCACTGACCCATGAAGAGTCCAAATATTTCTCAAAAATATTTGAGAAAGATTGTTAACTGGAGCCAGGTGTGGTGGCGCATGCCTGTAATCCCAGTAGCTCAGGAGGCCTGGGGCAAGAGGATTGTGAGTTCAAACCCAGTCTCAGCAACTTAGCAAGGCACTTAGAATCAGCAAGACTCTGTCTCTAATAAAATACAAAAAGAGGGCTGGGGATATGGCTCAGCAATGGAGCACCCCTGGGTTCAATCCCCAGTACCAAAAAAAAGAAAAGATTGTTAATTGTTCTTAAAAATCACCATTTTGAAAAGCAAAAAATAAATAAATAAAGCTGTCCACCAACTTTAAACAAGGTTAAATTATAGAATAGCACAATTCAATAAACAGGTATATTTAGAAACAAGCAAAAGTTAAGCAGGTTATAGGATTAAGTATTATAAAAATACCTAAAGCATGAGCTATAAAATGACAGTTCAGATGACAAAGAATTTTTTTTACTTGAAAGTCTTCCTAAGCTCTACATGTTTAAAAATGTTTTTCAACTAATATATATAACTTGTAACTTTGAAATAATAAAAGCAAAGATTCCAAAACTTTTTAAAATACAAACACGGTTTCTTAAGAAAGTCAGTAATGTTAGTTTAGAAACAATCAATCCTAGTCCTTCATAATCAACCAAGTGTAAACATAAGTACATCTTTTGCATTTTTTCCAAAACCAGTTTATTAAAGGAATACACAAATATAACCCATTCCACATAAACCAGAAGAATTAACTTCTCAATCCATTAAATTTTTAAAGCACAGGCCAATCAAAGTACATAGTCAGAAATCTTCACCATGCCTGGTTTTATACAAGCCACACTATTGCCCATGAATAGGGAAACATGCATAAGTTATTGTGACCAACATACCATCTTTGTATGTCCTGTTTCAGTGGTAATGCTGAAAAAAGCACCCCCCAAATTAACTTTAAAACATAAGTTGAATGGGACAAACCTCTATGTGAAAGATCAAACAACTGTTGTAACACCCTGTAGAAGAAAGACTTCTATGAAATAGAATTAATAATGACAGCATTTATTTGTCAAAACCAAACAAACACGGTGCTGGGATTGTGGCTCAGCAGTAGAGCATTCACCTAGCACATGCCCAGTGCTAGGTTTGATCCTCAGCACCATATAAAAATAAATAAATAAAGTAAAGTTATTGTGTCCAACTACAACTAAAAAAAAAAAAACCAAACAAAAAAAAAAAAAAAGAA
>NW_025999961.1:16535771-16578280 GCF_001458135.2 Marmota marmota marmota
AAAAAAAAAAAAAAAAAAAAAAAAAAAAAATTTCCTGGGAGAGCGCTTGCCTAGCATACGTGAAGCACTGGGTTCAATCCCCTGCACCACGTAAAAAAAAAACAAACAAAAAAAGAGATGGCCTCAAACAATCCTCCTGTCTTAGCCTCCTTAATTGCTAGGATTACAGGTGTATACCACCACACCCAGTTGATGTTTTCTTGATTTCTTTCCGAACAGTTCCATTATTTGTGGATAGAAAAAAAAAAAAAAAACTTGATTTCTGTATGTTGATTTTGTATCCCACTACTTGGCTGAATTTGCTTATCGGATCTAGAGGTCTTCTGGTGGAGCTATTAGAATTGTCTAAGTAGAGGACCATACTATCTGCAAATAGGGATGATATCTTATTGCAGAGGTATAATAACAAAAACAGCAATGGAATTGACATAAAAACAGACACACCAATGGAATGGTATAGGAGACACAAAGACAAACCCACACATATACACCTTCACAAAGGTGCCAAAAACATACAATGGAGAAAAGATAGCCTTTAACAAATGGTGCTACAAAACTAGATATCTATATATGAAAAAATAAAACTAGATCGCTGTCTCTAGTCCACATAAAATTCACTCAAAGTGGATCAAAGACCTGGGAATAAGACAAGAAACTTTGCAACTGCTAGAAAAAAACATAAGTGAAACAGTCCAACACATAGGGACAGACAATATCCTCAATAGGACTCCAATAGCTCAGGAAATAATACTAAGAATAAATAAATGGGATGGCATCAAATTTAAAAGCTTCTGCATAGCAAAAGAAACAGTTAAGAGTGAGTAAAGAAAGCCTACAGAATGGGAAAAACAGTCAGATATTCTTCCAACAGAGGATTAATATCCAGAATATATAAAGAAGTCAAAAATATTCAACACCAAAAAACAAAAATCCATTCAACAAATGGGCAAATGAATTAAACAGACACTTCTCAAAATAAGAAATAAATGGCAAACAATTATGTGAAAAAATGTTCAACGTCCTAAGCCATCAGGGAAATGCAAATCAAAACTACACTGAGATTCCATCTCATTCCAGTCAGAATAGCAATCATCAAGAGTATAAACAATGTTAGAGAAGAAGAAAGGGAGGGAGCAAGGGAAAGGAAGGGGAAATACTGGGGAATGATGTTGACCAAATTATACTGTTATATTGTGTGCATGTACAAATATGTAACAAGTGCTGCTATTATTATAAAATATGGGAAAAAACAATACAAATAAAAATAAATGCCAGTAAGAATGCAGAGAAAAAAGGAATGCTCATACACTGTTAGTGAGAAAATAAATTAGTACAGCCAGTATAAAAATCAGTATGGAAGTTCCTCAAAAATCTAAAAATGGAATTACCATATTATCCAGCTATACCACACCTCAGTATTTACCCTAAAAAATTAAAGACAGCATGCTTTATGGAAACATGTTTTCCCGTGTTTATAGCAGTACAATTCACAATAACCAAGTTATGGAACTAGACTAGGTCCATTAAGAGATTAATAAAATTTTTTAAATGGAGTATATATACACAATCGAGATTTATTAAGTCATATGAAGAACAAAATTATGTCATTTGCAGGAAAATCGATGAAACTAGACAGCATCATGTTAAGTGAAATAAACCCTACTCAGCAGACAATTGTATGTTTTCTGTCATATGTCGAAGCTGGAGAGAAAAAAAGAGATCTCATGAAAATAGAAGGGAGACCAGTAGGGTAGAAGAAGGAGACGGAAGAAGAGGATAAAGTGAGATTCAGGGGAGTGAAATTGATTAAGTTATGTTGTGTGCATGTCTGAATATGCCCACAATGAAATTCACTATGCTGTATAATTAATATGCATCAATAAAAAGGTACGAAATGGTTGCTAAAAGAGGAAAATTTTCATTAGTTTCTTAACTAAAATAAAACATCATATTTTAAGAGTGATGATGATGATGATGATGATGATAGCTAACTCAATAAAGCACTATGATGCCAGGCACTGTGTCAAGCCCTTTAAATATACTATATTTTAAAGCAAGATAATACATTCTTATATTTCAAGAAAAGGATTGAACTCTGTGTGAGCTATAAATATGTATGTCTACAACTCAATCCCTGGCAGGAGTTGACACAACCTGATGTTGGTTATACCATGTTATCTTTGGCTGAGTCTAAATCTCCTATGCTGTCAAGAAGGAAAGAAAAGCCCCTTCACCCACACATATCCTAAGAATAAACATGGAGTTTAAAAAGAATCAAAATGTCGGGTGTGGTGGCACACGCCTGTAATTCCAGCAGCTCTGGAAGCTGAGGCAAGAGGATCACGAATTCAATGCCAGTCTCAGCAACTGAGTGAGTCCCTAAGCAACTTAGTGAGACCCTGTCTCAAAACATTAAAAGGGCTGGGGATGTCGCTCAGTGGTTAAGTGCCCCTGGCTTCCAAAAAAACTCTGGTGAGGCCTGTAATTCTTTAAGTACATTTTGAACAAGGATCTAATGGAGTCTTTGCCATGAATAAATGGGAAGCAAAAGAATGGCCACTTTCCTTTTAGCATCCTGAAGACTTAAGATCAGTCCTCACCAATTTAACTTTCAGGGCTAAAGAAATTTTGTTATAATGTCATCATATTACAACAAACTATCTGTTACTAAAATTAAATTTCTAAAAACCATTTATCAAAAACCTTCCATTTTTTCAATACTGATGGGTTCTTTACATCCTTTATCTCAAATTATTCATAAAAATAGCTACCATTTTAAAAAACCAGCTACCATTTACTGAGTACCTACTATATGCCAGGTACTACTTTATTTTTTTTTAATATTTATTTTTTAGTTTTTCGGTGGACACAACATCTTTATTTTATTTGTATGTGCTGCTGAGGATCGAACCTAGCACCCCGCACATACCAGGCGAGCTCACTACCACTTGAGCCACATCCCCAGCCCCCAAGTACTACTTTAAGTGCTTTATATGTATTAGTTCATTTAATGTCATAATAAGCCTAAGTAGTAAATATTATTATTATAATCATTTTCTTTTTTAAGGTAAAGAAACCAAGAACTATAAAGGTTGAGGAACTTATGAAAGAACACCCAACTAGAAGATAGTAAAGATTTTAAAACAGGCAATTAATTGTGAGAGTCCACAACCTCAGCTACTGTACCCAACTGCCCCTCACCGCTAAGTGAAGCAGATTTATCCCCATCGCAGAGACGAAGATACTGAGTTCAGAGTGTGTAAGTTACTTTCCCAAGATTAGAAAGCTTAGTAACCAATGGTCTAGATGCAAAATTAGGTCCCTAAGATTTCAAAGCCTATGCTGTTTCTCTTCTCAGCCTACTAGAATCTGAGATAAAGCAGAACAGATCTCTGTGGTAAAATGAGAATTGAAAGGAGGCTATTTAAGTTGTATTTTCCCAATACCACTGCTTTCTTCCTCTATGCATTAAGATCTTTTGTGTCATACATCTGCTTTTTTACAGAGTTTAGAAAGTTTTATTACAGCAAAAATAGCTAATGTGTACAAACACAGTAGCCATAAGTGACTAATACAAAATAAAACCAAGAAAAGCACTTTTAGACTGTTGTGAAAATTTATAGGAAGCAGATCAACTAAACCTTTTTATTATGGGTTATGCACAAGACAGATCGTATTTTTTTCATACCTTATTCTTTACCAAGGATGGTCTTCACTGTCTTACACAAGCTCTTTACATGGGTTTGAAAGAACTTCAGGGTCCAAAGTCTTTAAAGTTCTCAAGACAGGTTTTCTGCAAAGTCTGGTTCCTGGGATAAAACAAGGTTCTTCAATCTTGTCACTAGTCAAAGTTTGGGCTTTGGTAATTCCTTGTTGTATGGGGTTATACTGTGCACTGTCAGATATTTAGTAGCATCCCTAACCTCTTCTCCCTGGACACCAGTAGGACAACTTCCCTTATACTCCTCACAGTTGTGGCAATGTCTCCAAACATTGCCAAAAATCTCATGGTGATGGAGGAAAGAAATAGCACCATGTTCAGAATTGAGCAGGTCTTCAGTTCTAATAACACGTTATTATTATTTTTTGACTTCTTACTTTTGTCCTTACTTGTATTTTTCTTATCTGTACTTAATGCTTTATAAGCATTCTTATTTATCTTGCATATTCAGACAAGCACTGTGTTTATATTTTTATCTCTCCCATAGCTATAAGAAATCAATTCACTGGATTGGCTCAACACAATGTCAAATAACTCAGATGCCCCTTTGGAAAAAAGTGAGTAACTCTGAATAAGAGCATCCATAAACTGAAAATCAAAAATCCTAAAAATATGAACATGATGCTTTAAAAGTTTCAGATTTTCAGATTTCCAGATTAGTGATGCTCAGTTGGTAAAATCTATGCAAATATTCCAAAATCCAAAAGAACTCTCAAACATTTATTACCCAAGTACCTTGGATAAAGGATTCTCAATCTGTACTAGACTTTAAAACTTTCCTGTACTAGTCTTTAAAACTTTCCTGTACTAGTCTTTAAAACTTTCCTGTATTTAACAAATCAGATCTGATAAGAAGTTGGTATCCAGAATATATTAAGACCTCCTGTAACTCAACAACAAAAAACAAATAACCCAATTAGAAAATGGGCAAAAAACCTGAATAACATTTCATCAAAGATGATAGGCAAATGACCAACAAGTATGAGGAAAAATATGCTCAACTTACTAATCACTAGGGAAAATACAAATCAAAAACCATACCTTATACCCCGTAGGATAGTTATTATTAGAAAAATAGAAAATAACAAGTATGTGGAGAAACTGGCACCCTTGTACGTTGTATAAAATGGTATACCTGCTAAGGAAAACAATATGAATTCCTCAAATTTTTAAAATAAAATTACCATATGATCCAGCAACCCAATTTCTAGGTATACATCCAAAATAACTAAAAGAAAGGATGAACAGATAAACAAATGTGATAAACATATACAATGGAATATTATTCAGTCTTAAAAAACAAGGAAATCCTGCCACAAGCTACAACATGAATCTGAAGTACATTATGCTAACTGAAATAAGTCAGTCACAAAAATGCAATTACTAAATGAGTCTACTTATATGCACTATCTAAAAGTGTCAAATTCAGAAACAAAGTAAAATGGTGACTATCAGCTGCTGAGGGGAATGGAAAATGGGGAATTGATTAATAGGCAAAGAGTTTCAGTTCTCCAAGAAAAAAAGTTCTAAATATTTATTGTTTAATAATGTGAATATGCTTAACATTACTGAACTGTATGCTTAAAATGGTCAATTTTGGTATGTGGTTTTCACCACAGTTAAAATTTGTTAATGAGAATATATCAGAAATTATTAAGACTAAATCCTCATAGTAGAAGAAACGGAAAGGCTACTAAGACTTTCACTTCAATAATCTTCTCTGATTCCATGATAAGACTAATTTGACAAACATTTATAGGGCACCTAGTCTGTACAATGTACCAAGATAGTACAGCATATCTGAAAGTAGACAACTAAACCATAAATCATAGTCTTAATGCAAGCCTAAACATTCATAGCCACAACTCTTTCTCAATTCAAGGAAAGTAAACTCGTTTTTCAGCTTAGATTCCATACTGAAAAGGGAAGTTTAATCTAACCCTTGAAGAAACATCATATTTTCATACTATGAGACCATCGTCCTCTGGATAATTTTATGGGGGAAAAAAGCACATTGCAACTTGTTTCCCACATAGAAGGCTATGATAAAGAGGTAGCTACCGATGTTAGCTCTTAAGAATTATTTTGGTTTTCAATATGATTCATAAAGCTCCCAAAAGTAGATAATACCCATTTTGCACATGAGAATTCTACAAATTTCTCATGTTGTACAGACTCTAAAATGCTATTCTTTAGACTCTAAATATATACATATATAAATGAAAGAAATAGAATTTTATATATTACATATACATAAACACATATATGTGTGTACATATATATATTATATGGAAAGAGAAAGGTGAATGATATAAGTATTCACACCATCAATAAGCTGTTTTCTAGTTTTTGTTTGTAATTTATCTGATGATTTTCTTTGAGTACAAACTAAGAATTTCAAATCTCAAGTCTATGATCAAGTTTCTGCCCACAGGTAGCTGAAATTATTCATTTACATTTCCCCACACTTTGGTACTCACTATATACTATATATAATTTTATTTTGCATGATCCTTTAAGGAGGGAAACTATAGATTGAACTTTCTTTTCAATTGAATTCTAGGATGTGTTCTCCACTTACATTTGAACATTGATACATGTTCCCAGCTACTCAGGAGGCTAAGGGAGGAGGATTGGAATTTTGAGACCAATCTGAGCAACTTAGACCCTGTATCAAAATTAAAAATAAAAATGGGCTGCAGATAGACCACTGGGTCCAATCCTTAACGAAAGGAAGGAAGGGAGAAAAAAAAAAGGAAAGAAGGACATAGGTGAGAGGGAAAAAGAAGGGAAGGGAAGGAAATAAAATTGATACATGTCTAACATAATCCATAACACTTCTAACCAAATAATTTAACCACCTTTTGAAGGGAAGACCAAGTTAAGTTTAAGATTGTTGCCTAGCTTCTTTAGAGGAGCCACCCTCAGTTCACAAAACTTTTGCCTTATACCAAAAAGAGTTACCTGGCAAAATGATGAAAACCACTTGCCTAGGACAACCTTCAGATATCTACATATTTAACCTGTATTTTCTTTAGTCCTTATTTAAAGGACTTCTAGATGAAAAATACATTATGAAACTGCAGGAGATAATGAGAAAAACAAAAAAGTAAACATGAACAATGGTATAAGTGAATTACTTTAACTCCTCAACATAATCTCATTCCCATAAACTTGAAATATTTTCCACAGATAATCTGCAATACTTGAAACTGTGCTGACAATATTCCCAGATGAGCACCTTGTCAAACATGTCAGCACACAGCAAAAGACAGCATAGTAAGGAAGATGATGTCTTTTAGAATCAGGCAGACATGAGAAATATTTTAATCCAAACTCTGCCACCTAGCAATTGTATAATCCTGAAAGCACTGTTTTAGTCAGCTTTTGCATTACTCTGACCAAAATACCTGACAAGAACAACTTAGAAGAGGAAAGGTTTATTTTAGTTTGTGGTTTCAGAGACTCAGTCCAAGGTTGGCTGACTCCATAACTCTGGGCTAGAGGTGAAGCAGAACATCATGGCAAGAGGATGTGGAAAAGGAAAGCAGCTCAAGATATGGCAACCAGGAAGCAGACAGCTTGCTCACCAAGGACAAAATATAAACCTCAAAGGCATACCCCAGTGAACTACTTCCTCCAGACAACCCCTACCTGCCTACAGTTACCAGCCAGTCAATCCATATCAGTGGATTAATCCACTGATTAGATTACAGTTCTCAGAATCTAATCATTATGTCTCTGACCATTCCTGCTTATCTCACACGTGAGTTTTTGGGCAACACCTCATATCTAAACCATAACACATACAGGAGTCTGAGCTCTAGTTTCCCTAAACTTAACATGGGGATTACAACAGCTGCCTCCAAAAACCATGAAGACTCATTGAGAGACCCGGCATATAGTGCATGCTCAACAGTCAGAATGAGCACGGTTCTTTAATTTCCAACAGGTAGAAGTGATAGCAGATGCAGTCACACAACTTAGCATTTCCTTTTCATTTATTAGGCATCATTATTTTTATAATTATTATTATCAGATGTCATTATCATTAGAACACAAGCACCTGGCACAGTACAGGGTATACTGTAGGAACTTAGAAACATGAAACTGAAGCAACCATACAAAGGAGGGAAAGTTAATATGATCAAGCAAGACTCCATGGAAGAGCTGGAAACTGAAAGGAGCCTTGAAATTAGATTAAGATATATTATAGCAAAGAGGAATGAGAACATCCTCAAGGATGATATAAAGGTAACAAATCACATTAGGGGCATGTGTATCCAGTAGGGATTCAGTCAATCCACAGACTAAATTGGCTACCACAATATTTTTTGCTGGGGATCAACAAAAGGTAAGAGTAAGGGAAAGTAGTCAGCAATGCTATTAAATGAATCAAAATGATTTTTTTCAGAGAAACAAATCATGGTTACTGGAAATCAGAGATTGTTTTTTAAAGAAACAATGTATATCCCAGTGGGTTTAGAAGACTGATCTATCAGACATTATGAGTGAACTGAAGAAGAGAGAGATCAGAAACAAAGTAATGAGGAAACCAGATCACAATCCCAGCATGAAGTGATACAGGCCTGAATTAGGATGGTGGCATTGTGACTATAAAGTTGGAGACAGGGATGAGAGTCAATACAGAAAGTCTCACAGACCTCACGAAGAGGAAAAAAGCAAAAGACGACATGGTAGTTTCAAGAGTGAAAGAATGATAGCTCTATGAGAGGAAAAGAAAGCTCTGGGGAAGAAACTAATCTACAGACAAAGGTGGCAAATTGGCATCCAGACAGACTGTTATCAGCTTAGCACCCAGAAAGAAAATGTTAGATTGCACTTAGAGATACAGGCTCTAGATGAATAGAGGGGCTCAGAAAGGATGGCTGAATCCATGGGAGCTGTAAAGATTCTGATGCAAAGAAACAATGTAAGTCCAGCACCCTGAGCAGAGGCCTCCATGAAATCCATATTTGGCAAAGGAAACAAAGTGCCAAAGAAGTCAGAGAAGGAGGGAAAAGAAAAAGAAAAAAGCTAAGTGGTGTCACTGAGGCCAAGGAAGTTAGTCTCTGGTCAAGAAAGAAAAAAATAAAGCCAAAAAAAAAAAAAATCAAAGAAGATAAGGGCTGAAAACAATCCATGATACAAGGCAATTATGAGGAGGCCCCTGGAGATCTTCTAAATCCCAACTTGGAAAAAGTGTCAAGTGGCAAAAAGAAATGAGTTAAGCAAGAAGAAAGTAAAAGCATGATAAAGTCTACGTTTCCCAAGGCAAATTATTCAGATTTTTAACATGGAATACAGGAAAACCAAGTATTAAGAAATCAAAAGACTCTGATAATAAAAACCGTCTCTGGTGATCACAGATGCTAATCTTCCTCTTCTGTCCTCCCTATTTCATCTGATTTCCTGATTACCTTGTATAACCTCTCTAAACTTATTTCTAGCCCGCTCTTTTGGGTCTCTCTTCTTTCAGTAAGAAAGAGTTACATCCAATAGTTCTTTTCCTTTTCACTTCTCCTTTTCACTCACACCATAGAGACATGGACAAAAGTCATAGATTTTACAAAATAACCAAGATGCACTATTCCTCTCTATGTCCTCAAAAGAAGGCCATATTCCAAAAAGTACATGAAAATATCTTCAACATTATTTGCCAATGAGAAAATGAAAACTAAAACTACACCACTACATTGACACACCTACTAGAATGGTTAGAACTTGAAAGATTAGCAAGAATGTAAAACATCTAGAATTCTCACACACTGCTGATGGAAATGTAAATAATACAACCACTTCAGAAATAGTTTAGTCATTTCTCAGAAAGTTAGTACATATTTACCAAGATGATCCAGCCAGAGATTTACTCAAGAGAAATGGAAGCACATGTCCATATACAGACTTGGAGATGAAACCTCAAACAATCCAAATGTCTAACAATTTTGACATATCCATGCAATGGAATACAATTCAGCAATAAAAATGAATGAACTATAATATAGACCATTATTGCTTAAATAAATTATTAATAGATGAAATTATATGGATTTCAAAATGTTTGTGTTAAGTGGGGGGGAAAGCCAGGAAAAAAAAAGAGTATACACTAAATTTTGCCATTTATATAAAATTTTATAAAATTAAACCTAGTATATAATGAAAAAAAAAAAACGAGCCTTAGAAATTAGGGAAATTTTGATAAAAGAAGGAGAAAAAAGGAATTACCAAGGAACATGACAAAACATTTGAGTAAAACTTATGTTCATTATCTTGAGTGCAGTGATGGTTTCATAGGTCTGTAATTTTATAAGTTATACAAAACTAATATGTATAGTTTATGGTATATATTTATCATATACCTCAATAAAGCTGTGGTATTAGACAATATTATTTTCCAGATTTTTTTTTTTTAATGAAGAAGGTGGATATCCTTATCCCCACAGCATAAATCTACCTTGGAGACTTGTGGTGAGGACTTCCCTTTGGTCAAGTGGAAACAACATTCAGGCACTTCCACTGCTACCCTAATTTTAAGAAAAAAAGCAAACACCTAGCTGTCTTTTCATCCGAGAGTTCCCTCTTAAGCATGCCTACCTGTACTCTTTCATATCTAAATTTGTTTGCATTGTTACATAATCCTTTGGGGATTATGTAGCTCTGCAGAACAGAGGAGGAGCTGTGACCTGTGGCTCTCATATGAAGGTGTACAGAACTTCTCAGGCCACTGTTAGGATTCTTGATGCCCAGAGTTTTCAGCAGCAGTCACTTAGATCCCCTGGATGATAAAAACTACAAATTTCATGCCCAACAATTATTTACTGCTTTGTGAGTCTCACTCTTAAACTAACCCAAGACCAGATGTTTACCAAAACAGGTTAGGCCTCAAGCTACAATATCAGATGCTCAGAAGAGTTGCCAGGAAGAGAGGAAAGGAGTGAATGCCCAACTGGCCTCTCTTCTGAAATCACTAGAGAAAAAAATTCTTCAGGGTCTCAAGCCAGAGGCAACAAAGAAACAGAAAAAAAAAAAAAAAAAAACTTTTTCTACATATTTATGATTATAAATTACCAGGCTGAGTGCCCAACTCTGTATTCCCATCTGGTTGCAAAGCTAGGCTGGCACTTCGATTAAAAATAACACATTCAATATGGCATTATCTTCCTAAAATTGACTTTAAAAATAATGAGGATAAAGTAATCTTACTTCTAACTCCAAAAAGTCACATATTAATTCTCTTTTGTTTCTATAAAACTCTAAGACTACATTTTATCAAAGTGATCACACACAGAAATACATATTATGCTCTTTAAGAAAAGATTTCTAGGGCTTGGGTTGTAGCTTAGCAGTAGAGCGCTTGCCTTGCAAGCATGAGGTACTGGGTTCAATCCTTAGCACCACATAAAAATAAATAAATTAACAAAAATAAAGATATTTTAAAAAAAGAAAAAGAAAAGATTTCTATCACTGCATGAAAACTCTCAAAATGTTCCTCAACTGCTTATTCTATTATCATACACAAGTTACAGTGAAATGGTAATATTTGTGAATCTATACAAATACAAGATACTTTCTATAACACTTTTTATAACACAGCATATTTGATATGCATATACTTCATTCTTCATTATAAATTACTTTAAATATTATACATTTATAACTACATATTACTCTCAAAGTAGTGATTTCATTAATCTCAAAGTAATATGTCAAAAAAATAGACACTGTTCTTTACATGCAATTTGAGAGATCTTTCAAGGGAAATTTTGATTAGATATGATTTTGTCTTTTATACCAACTTGGGATCTAACTTCACTCACTATTTAACTCTTCTGTAAGTAGTCACAGTTTCCTTACAGGACAGGTAGTAGAAATTAGGGAAAGGATTTTATGCACAGGAAATCTTAAATAAAGTAAAGACAATAGGGTCAAGGGTATTGACCTAGCTAACTCTGTCAGTTACAGAGACCTTGCCCAGCATCTTCAAGGCCCTGGGTTTGATCCCTAACACTGAAAATAATAATAATAATAATAATTAATAAAATGAAGACAACTTTCACCAAAACTGGCAGATGGGCCAGGGCAAGATGGCTCCAGATCTCCCCTTCCAGAAGTCTCATTCCTCTGTAGCAGTCCCCTCTCACCATAGCCTAGACCACTGCTAGCCATCTCCCTCCAAAACGAGTATAAATGAGCTGAACCTCCCAGGAATCTCCTATTCGGCCTGGAATAGATTAGAATGTTTTTAAAACAACAATTTTTTTTTTTATATTTAGTAATTAAGGAACAAAAATCCTACTGGATCTAACCCACAAATTCATTGTCTAAAACAGGAGACTGTAAAGTAGAAAAGGACAGCCAACAGTAGAACTGTGGTGACAGTTCCACATTCATCAGTAGCTTTAAATGAACCTACTGAATCAATAATCGTATATCAAAGAGAGAAAAATCCATCTTGCTATTCTATAGTCAGACCTCTTCTTATTGCTGGTTACACGGAACACAGAAAAAGAACTGTTAGAAAACCACCTTTTAGTAGTTTTTTGTTTTTGTTTTTGTTTTTTTGTTTTGTTTTGTTTTAGTTGTAGACAGACACAATAGCTTTATTTTACTCATTTATTTTTATGTGGTGCTGAGGATGGAACCCAGTGCCTCATGCATGCCAGGCAAGCACTCTACCACTGAACTATAACCGCAGTCCCTCTTAGTAGTTTTTAAGATTTATCGGGATCCAAAAATAGCAAATTTATCTTTCAGTATTCAGGTAAAACCATTCTAAGCCAATTCAAAAATAAAATAGTTTCTGTTTTTCTAGAAGCCACTAAAGTTGATTTTTTACCCACATCAGTACACTTTACCAATGAGATTACTAACATGCAGAACAAGGAATGTTCCAGGCCATCTTCTCTGAAACCCTTTCTCACTTGTATGCCCCACAATCATTTCTACTTCCCCTTTTCTAGCTATCAAAACTCTAGTCTTGCCTTTCTAGGCTTTCATTCTCTCCAGAAGCGGTGTGGGCTCCTCCCCAGACCCAAAGTGAACTAGGATGGGTCAGTTAATCATGCAGATCATATTCCCATAACCAAGTCATGTTTAGGCATGTACTGCACCATAACTTTGACCTATGAGATGTGAGGAGTAATTTCTAGGAAGGTCTTTTTCAGGGTTAAGGAACACAGGACAGAAGATTTCTTTCATGTGTCTGGATTGTAGTTACACAAAGATGGTTTAGCAATTCTAAGTATCGCATCTTACAACTATGAGGGAAACATGAAGGGAATTTCCAAGATACTGAAATAACAACTGTTCCTAGTATTTAAGCTGCTTCTACTTGAATTTTTTCTGTCACTTATAATCAAAAACTTCCAAATAATGCACCATCTAAATTTACAGCAGGAACTTATTCCACCTATAGCATAAGCCTCTGACAGTAGGCATAATCGACAAAACCAACCAATCTGTGAAACTGGAAGATGACATTTCCTTTATTGACAAAGTAGCTCTTACAAAGAGGAGCTGCTATTGATCACTGGAAAACTATTTTCTCTTTGATACAAATTACTTTGTATCTCCCTTTTTGAAATGAGTTCTTACATAAATTTGATGTAATTTTTATTTAATATAATGGGAGGAAAGGAAATTTTTAATTATAGAAGTCTTACTGACTTAAAAATGTAACAGCCTAATCTTAATTTATGTCTCTCTGTTGAGGCTAGTCTAAGAGAAATGTCCTTAAACAAGCCAGCTCTTCACATATAAAAATGAATTTCCTGAAAGAAAGAATTATAGAGAAAAAAACATTCTCCAGGGAGAATGTGGAATCTCCTTGATGAAAGTTTTTAAAAATAGGTATTTCATGAAGACTTAGACTCTATATTTAGATTAGACAGCAATTCAAAATCCCTGCCAAAACTATCTAAATAGAAAAAAAATGTATTTTTTAAACAAAAATTTATAAAAACATCTAAGTGTGAAAATAGAAGTAAAAACTTCTTAATCTCAAATTCTGTAATAGTCATATGTAGATATACCTATGCAAACCAGCTATTATAAAGAGTTCACTTCATTATTCTAGGGTACAAAAAAGCTGAACAGTATAATCAAAAATTCTACTATTTTTTTAATTTTTTTAAGTTGTGGTTGAACACAATACCTTTATTTTATTTATTTATTTTTATTTTTATGTGATGCTGAGGATCGAACTCAGTGCCTAGAATGTGCTAGGCGAGCGCTCCACTATTGAGCCACAACCCCAGCCCCCCAAAATTCTATTAAACCCTTATTTACTTTGCTAGAAAATGTCCAGTGACTAATTTAACTGAAAATTAATTTATTTAATTAAAAAGCAGAGTAACTGTAATCCCAGAAGACTGAGGCAAGAGGATCACAAGTTTAAGACCAACCAGGGCAACTTACCATTTAGTTCAGTACTTGCCCAGAATGTATGAGGCCCTAGGTTTAATCCCCAGTCCCACGAATAAATAAATAAATGTGCTAAATGTGCTGTGTATGTGTGTGTATGTGTGTGTAAAATGAAAGTACTAGAAATAGTATATATAGTTAGAAAATTGCTATTGCCCAGAAACTTTTATTTTGATAACTCAGGGAATTTTTTTAAAAAAACGTATTTAGATTAACAACTTTGCTATGTAAGAGTACTGCTAAATTTAGATTCTCCTTTTAAAAATACAATTTTAAATATTAAGATCTATTCATTCAAGGCATTAAACCCCCACTCACATTTATAATGACCAAAATCTGGAATATTAATGTTGAAAAGCAAATGCAAATAAGTTTTCATTTCTCCAGGGAAGTCACAAGGTTTGCTACCTTCTTATACAACTGAAAACTAGTCTTTGATTTAGCAACTTACACACAAAGATCATCTGTCAGCTGCTCACACAAGATCAAGACAAAAAGGGCTCTTGGATGGTATGGTAAAAAGACTGTCAGTCTTTGTACAAACTAAAAACATTTTCAAGTTATTGTAGACCCATAAATGCTTAACTTGGGAAGCAGACAGTTCTGTATACATAAGAAATGGAATTACTGTACAGTGTACACCTTTCACTAATGTATGCAATGGCCCCAATCTTACCTTCAGGAGCCCAATGCCCAATCAGAACTCCCCTGTCTTCTAGGAATGGAGGAAGATAAGTTTCATTTATAACAAACTCAATTGCTATAGCCCTCTTTCATTCTAGAAAAGTTGGAGGCAGCTAAATTTTCATTAAATTGGGCCCTATTATAAAGAAATAGAAATAGAAAAAGAAAAAAAAGATGAAATATCTCCAAAGAGATGAAGTGATGAAGTCTCTAAGATTTGTTTTTTCAGAAATATTATATCTTGGGTTGGGGATGTAGCTCAGTGGTACAGCACTTGCCCAGCATTCATGAGGTCTTAAGTTCAATTCCCAGTAGTCACAGACTTCAACTTCACTGAAAGGACATCAGTTTATCAGTATGTATAATTTTTATCTACAAGAATATTTACTGAAAATGCTTTGTATTTTTCAAAGGAGAGCCTATAATTATAAAACAAAGTTATAAAATTATTAAATTCTATTAACCATATAGAAAATTATGGCTTCATTTGTTTGTTTAAACTTGGCCTTTAAAGATTTGTATTAAAAACAGATTATAACTATCTATGACCAAAGCCTGGGCTTGACTTAAGGATGGCTAAGAGAATAATGTATTAAACCTCTGGAATGGAAACACAGGACCAGTATCTAGTCAAACTAAACAAACCAACTCAGTATTACAAACAAATGACAAAAAGACTATTTGCTGTTTAAAATAAATAATCATTAATCATAGCAAATAAGAAGTCATGTTCAAGGCCAACTTTAGCGAGATCCCAAGCAATTTAGTAAGCCCTAGTCTCAAAAAACAATAATAATAAATTGACAAATATATTTGTTAGTTTATTTGTTAGTTAGATGTATTAGGAAATTATTTTAGTTCTCAAAAAGGAAAACAAACCATCAGTGCTTCAGTATAAAGAGAAATTGCACAAATATGCACACATACATATTTATCCTAAAGGCAAGCTTTTGTACTTCAGAGTAAAATATAACAAATTATTTTGATCATTGTAACTGGCTATGCTAATGCCACTCTAATTTCTACACAAGCCTTTCATAAGCCAACACGAAAGAATATTAGGAATACTCTGTAGTAGGAGAGATATTCTGCTAGAAAAAAGTGGGATACGTCAGAACTCTGTTTGAATGTAAGGTATCACCTGCTTTGCCTTCTGATCCTATCTTTTCATAATTACAGACTTTGCTAGGTAATTATAAAATATACCTACCAACATTTGCAGCATAGAATTTTTAAGGACACCATAACACATGATAGGAACATCAATCATATAAGAAACCCAAAGTCCTACTGAGCAAAACTAGAAGACAAGGCAAAGTCCATGTAACAACACAATCAGCATTTTACTGCCCAAATTATGAGATTTGTAGAACTTCAATCAGAAACTGAGAGCACCAGTTCTGGAGACAGATAGTTCTAAGTCTAACAGCAGTTTCAAATTTTAGTTTTACCACCTATGAGCTGAAAGAGAATTTGGACAAACTACTTAATATCTCTGGGCCTTAATTTTCCCATCTACAAAACAGGAGTAATGTAATAATAATGATTTTACAAAGTCTTATGAAAATTAAAATTAGATAACATATAAAAAGTACTTAAACTCTGCCTAGCATATTACAAATAATGTCAGTCATTATTGTTACTAATATTGCCACCAGTAATGGCTTATTTCTCCTTTGATCCAGAAATTCCAATTCTGGCAATCTGCCCTAAAGAAATAATCCATACTTTTGTAGTAGAAACACAAAAATATTTATTACAATGTTAATTACAATGGCAAAAAGTTAGGAAACTAAGCCAGTTGGGGTGGTGCCCTCCTGTAATCCCAGAGGTTCAAGAGGCTGAGGCTGGAGGATTGAGAGTCCAAAGCCAACCTCAGCGACAGCAAGGCGCTAAACAACTCAGTGAGACCCTTTCTCTAAATAAAATACAAAAAATAGGGCTGGGGATGTAGCTCAGTGGTCATGTGCCCCTGAATTCAATCCCGAGTACCAAAAAAAGAGGAAAGTAAATGAATAAAGCAGCTGAGTAATTTATCAAATATCCATCTATTCAATAAAATATTACTCCATCCCAAAAAAAAGTAAGAAATAAAAATATAAAGAATTAAAATTAAATATAAAGAATTACAGAGCAAGCCAGCACAGTGGCACATGCCTATAATCCCAGCAGCTCAGGAGATGAGGCAGAAGGATCATGAGTTCAAAGCCAGCCTCAGCAAGGACGAGGCACTAAGCAACTCAGTGAGACCCTGTCTCTAAATAAAATACAAAATAGGGCTGGGGATGTGGCTAAGTGGTTGAGTGCCCCTGAGTTCAATCCCCTGTACACCCCCCCAAAAAAAATTATAGAGCAAAATAACAGTGTGTTTACAGTAATATACAAAGTTAAAAAAAATAAAATTATTTATAACTAGCACAATTTATTTAAAATGCTCATAAAAAAGATCAGCAAGCAATATACCAAAATAATAGCAATGAATGTGTCAGGGTAATAAGACTTGGAGTTACTATTTTTTCTTTTGTATACTATCTGTAACGTCATTATATTACTTTTATTATTTTAAAATCAACTTATTTTAAATGTTTTACTTGCTTCAGATTTAATATTCATTAAGATTATTATAATATTAATAGAAGTTAAACCACAAAAATATATTCCTTAAGTGGTTAAAAATCAAAATAGAAATTAATAAAACAAATGCATTTCAATATTAAACTCTACTATTTTTTCAAAAACAAGTCTCTAATGAAGGGATCACTTAAATCTGAGATTGAATGATCTACATCTTTTAAATCACTGTCAAGATAATGAAATCATTTAAAAGCACTAAAGACATCGTGTAGTTTTTTGCTCTTAGAAAACCTACTCTTTGTAACAAAACCTAAATTAATCCTAGTAACAAAGTAAAATGATAATAAAAGCTTTTCTATTTGATTAAGTCAGGTACTATATAAAATATATATTCTTATTTTAAAATGTATCCATCTAGAAAAGTATAACAGAAATGTTTTATGAATTGACAAATTAAATGGTGAATGTACATTTTATGAATCCCAGAAAACGTCTAAATACAAGGGACAAACGAAACAAATTTACATCCAAACTCCCTATAGTCCAAAGTATGCTCTTTTTTTCCATCTAACCACTCTTTTTAATGTTGATAGTTCCACACTAGGAATCTTGAAAATAGTTGTGCCACGTAGGGGTTCTTCCATCCACACTCAGCCTACCTCTCAGCTGTGGCCCACACCCCTGGGCTTCATCTTCAGTGTTTTGGCCCAGGCTTCCCAACTGTGACCCACTTCACACTACTATCTTCTTTATGTATATCAAATCCTTTATGTAGATTATAGGAACAGATTACTAAAGCATGGATTTTATTCCACCTTTTGCTCAAAAATATCCAGTGGTTCTCCAATATTTACAGAACACAACCCAGGCTCCTCAGATAGCTTTCAATATCAGTCCTAACAACAGTTCCAGAAGCATCTCCTACTTTCTTCACTTGTATATCTAACCCATAGGCCAAAACTCCTAAACTGTGTATCCCAGCATACTAGTATATTTTGTCATTATTAGTATGTCATACATAATCATGACCAATAATGGCTCAAGTACCAAAAAATGTAAATTATCTACTTTTTTTAAAAAATATTTATTTTTCAGTTTTAGGTGGACACAATATCTTTATTTTATTTTTATGTGGTACTGAGGATCGAACCCAATGCCTCATACATGCTAGATGAGCACTCTACCACTAAGCCACAACCCCAGCCCAAATTATCTACTTTTTATAACTAAACTAGCTAAATGCAAAGGCATGTGCCTATACTCCCAGCTAACAGGAGGATGAAGCAGGAAGATGACTTGAGTCTATGAATTGAGGCCAACCTGGCTAACTACTAAAATTCTATTTCAAAACAAAACTAGAAAGGATTCAAGTTTATTCCTATGATTCCACTTGTTTGCCTGCATTAGAAATGGGGGTGAACTGGGAGTGGTATCATATGCCTATAATCCCAGATACTGAGGAGGCTAAAGCAGGAGGATCCACATTTAAAGCCACCCTGGGCAACTTAGTGAGACTGTCTCAAATTAAAATAAAAGGGCTGGGGATGTGGCTCCATGGTAGAGCACTTTCCTAGAATGTGCCAGGCCCTGGGCCCAATTACCACTAGTACCATCCCAAAAAAAAAAGAAGAGAAAAGAAAGAAAAATAAATAAAAAATAGTGTGAGGGACTGGGAATATGGCTCAGACCTATGTTCAATCCCTACCACCATAAAAAAGAGAGAGGGGTGGAATTTGTGCCAGAACATTGGGAAATACTTAAAACTCTGGGTTCTCTATGAAGGTTTGTTATACATGAAATCTTCTCTGTCACAAGTCACAATACAAAGACACATTCCAAACCAGGGTTCCTGAAAGAGTAGCATCATTGAGAATACTCTCCCCTATAAAGGGGACAAGCAGCCTGCCTTGCTTCAAATTATGGCAATTAATCTTTTTTTTGGGGGGGTGCTACGGATTAAACCCAGGACCTTGTACATGTAAGGCAAGCACTCTACTAACTGAGCTATATCCCCAGCCCATAAAATCTTTCTTTTTTCAGGGGGAGGGGGGCACTGATGGTGTTACCAGGGATTGAGCTCAGGGGCACTCAACCACTGAATCACATCCCCAGCCCTTTTTTGTATTTTATTTAGAGAAAGGGTATCACTGAGTTGCTTAGCACTTTGCCATTGCTGAGGCTGGCTTCGAACTCTCAATCATCCTGTCTCAGCCTCCAGAGCTGCTGAGATTATAGGGATGCGCCACTGCACAGGGCTTGGCAATTAAATTTTAAAAGCCACTTTTCTGTTCATAAAAAGCAAGGGGAGAGGAGGCAGAGTGACTCTAGAGGAAACCAGAGACTGGGAGAAGAACTACTTTAGACCATTCTACTCCATCAAGATGGGAGACCATTTCTTGACAGGTTGAAGGCCAAGAATTTTATTGCATAGGTCATCTACTCACAGTGTTGATATGAAATTTACTTTCAAATAAATTACTTAACAAAAAAACAGCTAATCTGTATAAACAATATCAAGTATATCAAAACACAAATAGTACTCAAATACAGAGAAAATAATAAATGGGCTTCTAGATGACTACTCTTGGAGAAAGCCTGCTCTAAACAAATGGGATACCTGTCTGTCTTCAAATTGCACCCACATTTTACTTCCTCCAAACCATTTCCACACTTTTTCTTCCACATGTAATGTCATCTTCCCCTCCTCCTTCCACCCAATTTTTCTACAGAAATGACAGGATACAATCAAATGTCAATTCCTCCTCAAAATTATCCAAGACTCTCCCAAGCTCCCTCAGACAGGCTTGCACATCAGGTAATGGGCACCTCATAGCTCTTCTAGATAAAATTGCATCTTGTAACTCTGCTATTTTTAAAAACCTCATCACTGCAAATAGATAGGCTGCTCCCTGAGGGCAGAGAATGCACTGATTCATCCTTGGACATCACACAGACAACTGTTTTCCACATGTGGCAGAAAATTTTGGCTTCATTGAACTAAATTTCTTAAAAACCTGATTGAAAGACACAAGAAAATCAGCAGTCAGAAACACAAGAGAGGATTTAATTGGGAGGAAGAAAAAAAAAGCTTTGTTTTTTCAGCAGAAATTTTAATGTACCATTTTAAACCAAAATAATCCGACTTTCCTCTTAAGCCATCGGGCGTTTGCCAACACCAAATCTCTAGGCTTCTTCTATACCATTATGTGGAATCAAACATTTACTAACCTCAGTTATAATGTCTAAAAAGCAGATCACTCACTGTGCCATTCATAATTTATTTATTCAGAATATATCTTATTTCAGAAGGATCCAATGAAAATACATATGATACAACAAGATAAAATGACATATCTAAGAAGAAAAAGAACAAAAGAAAATTGAATATAGGGAAGATAAGCTGTCCTGGAAGTAAGGTTTATGCATCAAATAAATGTATTCTATAAAATTCTGTGCATGCTAGGGGTCAGAGTTGGGCTCTTCACACTTCCAGCAGCCAAAAAACACAGGATAACTCAGTCTGTCATGATTCAATATCCTTAAGATAAAACAAAAAAAAGAATTAGAATATTTTTACTCCCCTGATCTTCATAAAGAGGATGCTATATAATGTAACAAAGACCCAAGCAACATCCTTGCAGTTGATTTCTCAGACAGCTTTGGAAGACCATTCTTAGAACAACCCTCACAGATAACATGACAGTAATAAATGCAAATGCTGGAGAGGAAGGCTCTTTGCAGGTCTAGATTCACCAGAAACAGACTATGTTATCCAGACTAACCTGAAATAGAGAGGCCTCATGCATCACTTGCCTTTAAAATTATAAACAAAGTTTGATATGCATATCTGTTTTTTTCTGGGAAATATCCTATAGTTTCATAACATTCTCAAAAGGAAGCATGACTCAAGAAAACTTAAGAATCACTGATCTAAAGAACTAGGCTGGATTATGGGTATCCTTCAGGGAACCATCCATAAGCATTTCTTTTCTGAGCTTCTGAGAAGTATTGCACCTAAATGTGGAACTGATATGAAATGTGGGACTTTTTCAAGTCATGTGTCAACTGTCAAGATATATATGACTTTCCACTGGACTATGGTGGTTAAGATGTTTCACGTGTCCAAAATCTTTTAGCAACACCCATAAACATATGTAACACAGAACAATCCATTCCCTACATAAGTTTCAGCTATGAACACTGACAAAGAACCTCAAACGATTAGTGATATTTTTTCTACATAGTATTTTTTTTAATTTATTGCCTATGGATAAAACTACAGATAAGCACAAAAAGCAGTCATTTTCTTAGATAAACATTATTTTGAACTTCAAATTTTAAAACTAACAACCTTTCTATACCAATTGATACAATCTGAGCTTTTTTTTTTTACTTTTTGTTTTAATCTTACATTATACCACAAAATAATCAACGCATAGCTTTAGATATGTATATACAGTCATCCTTCTCCTAGACTAAGAGATTAAGATGTCCCAAATGTCCAAGAGGATCAAGTGAAGAAGCTGGCCTGTAGAAACTTAGAGACAATAGTCCTTAAGATTTCATCCACCTAAATAAAATCACAGCTACCCAGAATCTAATTTTCAGCATATCGAGTCCAGAGACATATTTCTGTCAAAAAATCCATGGTTGCCAGATGCAGCGGTGCATGCCTTAATCCCAGTGGCTTGGGAGGCTGAGACAGGAGGATTGCAGGTTCAAAGCCAGCCTCAGCAAAAAGCGAGGCATAAGCAACTCAGTGAGACCTGTCTCTAAATAAAATACAAAATAGGGCTGGGGATGTGGCTGACTGCCCCTGAGTTCAATCCCTGGTACCCACCCCACGCCCAAAAAATCCATAGTTGAATAGAATTAATACATGCTAACCCAACTCATAAGAGTTCAGTTACAATTAGAATACCAATTTATTAATTAATCATAGAGAATACTCCTTGTCACTTATCAGAAAACTCACACTTGATGTCAGAATGCTGCTTTATTAATGTACATATAAACAGAATCCTGAATTAGTAATCAGAAGTTCACCATAAGTTAGAACGAAGAGAGAGTTTCAGGAATACCTAAAGAATTATCCCTGCCTTATATTCATCTTTCTAGAGATCAAATTTGTGGCTTCCCCTGGTAGCGTCTCTCTCCCTTGAATATTACCACCACAACACAGCTGACTTCTCAGTTCCTGAGCTTTCTTCTTCCATACCCTTCTGTCCATTAAGCACCTCTCTAGAAGGGCATAATAAAATTGATGAGGGTATATACACCTTACATGCATTATTATCTCTATTTTTAAGATAAGAAACTCCCAGATAAAGCAGTTTAAGCAAGTTGTCCAAGGTCACTACTAGTCTAAGGCAGAACATAAATTCAAAGCCAGATCTCAAGTCAAAGCCCATGCTTTTAATCTTGCAGTAAATGATGCCTTCACTGTTTTTCTCTAGGCCTCCCACTTCTCAGTTTGAGTTAAATGTCTCTCCTCTATGTTCCCATAACATCATAAGCACGCCATGGCTATAATTTTTTTGTATAAAGGTCTGTCTCTCATTAGACTGAAACTTTTTAAAGATAGGGGTTATGTCTCTATCATCCTTGTATTTCCGAAGAGTGCTATTTCTCTGCGCAAATATGCAAACCAATTTTTCCAGTGGCTTAATATGAAGATCTATAAACTAAAGCCCTCAAACTAGCAACGTAGTCTTTGGAAGGTCACAGTTTCCCCAGCAATCTAAAAAAAAGTGGAACGAAATGGGTATACAACAATACAATAGATATACAAAGATATACAAGGTCCCTTCTAGATCATCATTATAGGTGGGTCTTTGCTTCTTTATTAATGTGAATTATTAGAAATAAAATTAAGCTCCTCATTTATCCTCTCTACCACTCTAGAGACTCTATGTGTGTGTGAGGTGTGTGTGTGTGTGTGTGTAATGGAGTACTCCTTCTTTTCTGAAAGGACATAACTGTCATTTATAACAAAATCAAACAGTGGCACCCTCCTCTGGTGAATGTTAAAGGAGTTAAACAACACAAAAGACAAGAATTAGACCAGGGGATTGTCTTCAAATGATATATAAAGAAAAACCTAGACAGAAATAATCCAATAGTATTTGTTATTACTATAGTATCAATAACAACTAAATAGCTCCTTTTATAGCACTTACCCTATTTTGCTTTAAACCACAGCCAAAATGAATGAACAGGCTGCACATGGTAAAAGGTTATAGAGAGAACCATTATTCTATTTCTGAGGGTATATTAATTATTTTGCAAACAGCATGCATTTCAACATAAAGCACAATGAAAATCATAGTTTGGCTAAAAATGACCATATTTTCATTTAATATTAAAAATTTAATGAAAAAGCCAAGTACACATAAAACAAGATAGTACTGGAAAATTTCAACCTGAAACCTGCTTGGGTCTTCAACCTTCAGGTTTTAGAAAATCAATTTAGAAGAAAAAAAAATTGTAATCACCCAATCACTTATACACACAGGCTCAAAACATGCCAATATATCACATCTAGACCACCACAACCCAAAGTTTTACAAAATTACTATTATATCAAAACCTTTTAATTAAAAGTAAAATTGTGCTAAGACCAAAATCAGATTATCATTAGCCAACAATTTTAATATATGATAAAGAATGTTTATTAAATGATTTACAAATGATAGAATAATAATTTCCTTCTCCCCTCCTGAGTCTAGGAACATAAAATGAAAATACAGACATTCTGACTCAAGAAGACAAATCAGTCCTTATACTGGCAACCTTATCATTCAGCTATGTTTTTGCCCAAGTATGCAGTGTCTCTTCCCAATTAACTTCACATCTTTCATCTAGGCTGTGGTCAAGGAGAGGAAAACCCACATCAGACAAAAGGCTACAAAATTACTATTAGTAAGACAATTTCATTTTTAAGATAGACAATAAAAAAGACTAAGGTGGATGGAAAATAGCAAAAACTGATTTCAGTTCTATCAAGAAAGTTTTCTAATTGTTTTATTCATTCTTGGCAAAGTGGGTTCTACAGGGCAAGTAGAACAGAACCAGGGAAAGATTTGCAGATGGTGGGTGGAGAATGCAGATAAGATAACCAATTGAAAGTTTTTTTCAATGTTTACCCAAAATCAAGGCCAAAGAACAAGCAAATGCCTGAAAGAGAATGACAGTCCCTACAGTTCCCTACAACCCACACAACAATCAGATGGCAAGGAAGGGGAATCAGGTGGGAGTGAAGAAGAATAATGGGGGGTGGGGGGAGAAGAAGAAAGGAAAAGAAGAGTAAGAAAGTATGTTGCCAAAAATTAAGAAAGAAAGTATGCTGCCAAAGGGAAAGGGGTATTAAGCAATGAAACTTTGTTACAAACTGTCCAAAGAAAGATGGGGTGACTGGCCTGATGTTTTTTTGGAGCAGGACACTGGAGCCACATTTGCCAGACTTAGCCCAGGTCCAAGCCAAGGACAGGAGCCAACCCTAGCCCCATCATCAGGAAACTAAGTCCCAGCAAACAACCCAGATGCAGCAGAAAAGTGAGAGACCTAAGCTGGCCTTTAGCCCCATCTCCTGCTCCCAAATGAACCTCCAAACAAAGGTGTTTACAAGCCAGGGGACATCTGCACCCCCATGCTGACTAGGGCACAGGGGTGAGGTCAGGGCACAGCCAGTTCTGCGGGCACGGGTATCTCTGCATAGGTGGGGGCATCACGGTCCCATGAGGCGATCTAGCTTTAAAAAAAAAAAAAAAAAAAACCCTTGGGCCAGCGAGGTGCTCTCTGTTGAACTCGCAAAGTTGATGGCGTTGGGAGGAAGAGCAGAGCCACTCTAGAGTTCCTCCCTACAGTGAAGGCGAAGGGAAAGAGTCACGGTTTCCTTCACCCTCAACCAACTCTCTACCTTGCAGATTTTGTCCCTTTCTCTAAGAATACATCAAAGATACTGTATTCCTTCTTTGTGGTAATGCATCCTCAAACCCTAGAACGGGGGCTCTGAGGCCCGGGACAAAAGTTCACTGGAAATACCATTAATTCTTCCCGAAAAACTAGCACGGTCATTTGGCTTTGGAGACCTCATATTAAAACAGCACGAAATATGTGGTGAATGACTCTCTACTAACAGGTCGCTCGGCTCCAAGGTCCCCATACAGCAGTGTTTGGGGCAACTTGAGCCACATCTGTCCAGACACCACGCCCCTCTCACCCAAGTCCTACCCCGTCGCACATGCGACATCCTGTTGTTTACACATACACACACACACACACACACACACACACACACGGGTGGGGGGGGGTGGAGAGCGCACCCAGGGGAACTCCTACCTCGCCGCCGTGCCCATCGAAGATCCCAAAGATGGACGGGTGCGTTTTGTTGGCCAGGTCGGTAAGAACTTCGAAGCGGTCCTCCATGTGGTCTCTTCGGCCCTGGATGGAATACACCGCCACGTTATGGCTCTTGAACTCCCAGGTCTTAGAAAACTCGGCCTCCAGCACATCAAGCCCTCCAAGTCGATCGTTCTGCATAATCTCAGCCACCTTGCCCTTCACCATCTTCACCGCGTCCCGGCTGGACTTGACGATGGTCTTTACTTCGTCCGTGTGGAAGAAGTAACTCCAGAGCGCTAAGCTGATGCACAGCAGGAAAAGCGTCTCGGGTCTAAGCAAGAAGTAGCGCATGATGCGACCCAGCAGAGACAGCAAAGTCATCGTATCCTCTATCATTTATTATCGCTAGAGCCCCAACCACCAGCAGCGACGCGCGCCCTGAAGGCTCGCCGGGTCCGAAGCACTGCGGGGACAGCCCGCCTGGAGGGAGGCGGAGCAGTAGCCTAGGGTAGGGGGGAGGAGGCGCACGGAGCCGAGCTAGAGGCGGATGAGCTGGTTGTTCCAAACCCGCACCGCAAGCAGAGGCAGTTTCCCTTTTGTCTCCCTGCCTCGGCGGACCGGAGGCCGGTGCCTGCCGCCAGTGCAGCCTCCCCTCCTGCGCTCTTTGTGAAACCGCGGCAGCCGCGGCGGCGGCGGGGGCGGTGGTGGTGGTGGTGGTGGTGGCGGCGGCGGCGGCGGCGGCAGCCTCGGGTGCCGGGGCTGGGCGCGAGGCACCAAGTTAAAGTTGCGCCGGGCGGGTCTGCCGCGGCAAGCTGGAGTTCGGGGCGACCGGGCCCGCGCGATCCCTCCGGGGGTGCCCCCTCGCGGCTCCGGGGAGCGATTGGCAGGTGAGGAGGCTGAGGGCACGAGAGCCCGGCGGGCAAGGGATGCAGGTCCCCTCCGTCGCCGCTGCAGAGGGCGCGGAGACAGCAGAACGTTCCGACGCCTTCACACACCCCGGGGGGCCCAAGAGAATAAAAGTTTTGCAGGAGCCTGGGCTGAGGCTGGTAGACGCAGAGCCCGGCTACACCGCACAATCCGCACTGAGCCGCAGGCGGCCGGCCCGGCTCTGCCTGCCTCTCCCCGGCACCTCGCGGCTCGGCTCGGCTCGGCTCGGCTCGGCTCCTTTCGGCTTTGCTCGCGCGCCCCTGGCTAGCACTCTGTCTCGCGCTCGCCCCGCCCCGCGCGCGCTCGTCCCGCCCCTTGAGCTAGGATTTGAGACCCTGAGGTGCTCCCCAAAGAGCTGTCAGAGGCTGAGGGAGCTTTGTGGCGGCAGGCTAACGCGGGCAGACCGGGCCAATTCAAGCGAACTGTGGGGGAGTGAAGGAGCGCGTCCATTGCCTCGTTCTTGAAGATGGTAGTTCCTGCCTTTGTGCAGGCTCCCGGAACAATATAATCTCCTCCTAGTAGATGGAGCGTTAGTTTCGTGGGAGCCGGTGCTGCTCTCCGGGAAGCAGAGAGTCGCACGTGAGTATCCCCCCCTCCGGCAGACTGGAAAATAGTACGCTCTTCGCCTCGCCTGACATAAGGCAAGCGAGAAGGGACGCACTTATCCCGACTCACAAAAGCGAGACCGAGAGAAACCTACCGTTTGCAGCCGCCTAAACAATCCTCAACAAAGGCCTGCCGGGATCTCCTGAAACGCTGAGAACGCCTTGGGACCTGGCAACTTTCTCCCACCTAAGATCTGTAGAATAGGGGAGGTGGAGTCCCATGCAAGCGCGTTCTGATGACAACCTCGGGAGGCGAGAAAAGGCTGGCCTCTCTCAAATAGCCTTTGTCCCTGGAGCAAGGAGCCCCCGCCACCAAGGCCTTCCCTGGTCACAGTCCTTCCACAAGCGACGCTGAGCTTCCGAATAGGACCCTGAAGCGCTCCTGACCACACAGCGGAGCGAGCTCTCTGACTGCCTTTCTAGTTTAAAAGTGGATTTGAAACTCCCAAGTAGCAGCCTCCTGCCGCCTCTCAACCATAGCAGGAGAAGGCGACGAGGGCTGCAGAGAAAAGTACAGGTTTACAGAAACCATCAAGTATAACCTGAAATTTGGGCAGGTGTCTGTGGGCCTTGAAGATGAAAATCTGCACAAGAAAAGCACAATGTACTTGTCAACTTAGAATATGGAAACAAGTGAACTTTAAAGGAAAATATCAACTCTGACTACCCCTGTCCAGGAAGAAGAGTGCTGATCTGGTTCATCCAGTCCACTGGACTGGAGAGTATAAACTGCCTGATCTCAGGAAATGGTATCCCAATTACTTTTTTAAAATTAAAATTTTAAAGCACTTGAAGGAAATACATCAAAATGTTCACAGTGTTAACCACTGTAGTAGATTAATATGTGATTTTCATTTTCTGCTTTAGATTTTTGTCTATTTTCCACAACTTTGCCAAAGTTCCTACAAAAGGCAGGTTTCCATCACAAAAAAATAAAACTTAATCATTTAAATGTGCATAGGATATGATCCCAATAATATAAACATACAAAAAAAGAAAGGAAATATGAAGAACTGTTAATAGTCCATAACATACTGTTGAAAACTGAATATACTGTTTGAAAACTAGGATATGGTTTCCTGCTCTGCTTTACACTTTTCAGTATTTTCCACCAGATAAAGAAAACAGTTTAAAATAAATTAGGTCATTTTGTTCAATAGTCAAGAGATTCCCAAATCAGATAATAAACTCTAAATCCTTTAAGAACAAAATGTTATTCATCAGTGTTACTATGAAGACAAGTTTACATTATTTACTACTGTAAATTATCCATTTAGTTTTCATTGCATTATTACATGAAACTTTCTCTATGGCAAGAGCAATTTGTAGATAAACTGTTAAAGACTCCAAAACTATAAATCAGATGAGGCCCTGAAGTAGCAGTAAAACCACAAACCCAAAAGCACATTCAGTAACATTCCTATAGTGATGACTTTAGGACACACACTCTGTTTCCCCCATAACTATGTAGAAAACACAGGTTACTATAATGATCTCTCTACAGGTTAATTAGCAAGGCACGATTTGATGAATTAATTAATAAACCCAGACATCCTGCATATTCTGTGGAGATAATGCTTTGACATTTACATCTATGTAGTTCATCTATGTGGAAATCAATAAAATAATTTTTCAAGCAAATCCCCTAGGCATTTTCCTATTAAGAAATTCACATAGTTTACTTGGCAATTTTTAAAATGCTTAAATAAGCTTTTTGTTAAACTTTATTGTAAGTTCTAATATATTAGAGATTTTAAAAAAGATTTTAGTGATAAACACATTTGCATATTACGTGAAATTACAAAGATTTTTATAGGGCTGGGGTTGTGGCTCAGTGGTACAGCACTTGCCTAGCACATGTGAGGCACTGGGTCTGACCCTCAGTACCTCATAAAAATAAATGAAATAAAGATTTTCATATATAGCCATTTCTACTCTTTTATCCTCAGTCCTCTGAGGAAGATAGAGAAGTTCTTATCTGTTTATAAATATGAGGGAAAGTGAGGAACAAAGATGTTAAATGAATACCACAATTCAGCAAATGAGAAGTTGAAAACTGAAGTTCAATTCTTCTGATGACTCATTCACTAGTCTAACATCCAAGATGATTAGTCTAATATTTATACTTCTCTAATACATTTCAGTGGATCCCTGTATAGAAATCTCAAGAAAAAAATACATGGGTTCTTATTCTGCAATTCTGATTTTAGCCTTTGAGACAAACACTGCCCTGTGAGTATTTAGTTCACACATTGAGAATAACTGTGGGTCAGGTGTAAATAAACTGTCCTTTGAACCTAAACACGCAAAAGATCTGCTGCTAAGGTGAAATACTGTCTAAATTTCACAGAGAAAAAAAAGGTATTATAAAATGTATATTATGGGCTGGGATTGTGGCTCAGTGGTAGAGTGCTTGCCTAGCATGTGCAAGGCACTGGGTTCAAGTCTCAGCACCACCTATAAATAAATAAATGTCCATCAATAACTAATAAAAATATTTTTTAAAAAATAAAATGTATATTATACAAATGCTTTATTATTATAAGTAACTTGGGAATGAACACAGAGCTAATGGCAAACCTAGGTTTTCATAAGACACAAAAGTGATAAAATAATTTCTAGGTAATAACCATATTCTACTATCAAATGGCTCAGCTCAGCCTTACAAGTATATAAAGAACATTAAAAATATAGCTTTTTAAAAAATTTATTCTGCGCTGGGGTTGTAGCTCAGAGGTAGAGTGCTTGCCAGAATGCGTGAGGCACTGGGTTTGATCCTGGCACCACATAAAAATAAACAAAATAAAGGTATTATGTCTATCTTCAACTAAAAAAAAAAAATTTAAATAATAATTTATTCTAAGAAAAAATTTCAGTGTAGTTTCTCTTAAGGTATAAAATATGTTAAAATAAGATTTCAAAACCAATAAATCTATTTCAAATATGATGATGTCCTCATTTTGTTTTTGCCACCTTGTACAAAGTCATAATAATCAAATATGATTATCAGCTGAACCTCTGGATGATGAATTTGATTTTAAGACCAACTGAAATCATCTCAAATGAACCTTTTTTTTTTTTTTTTTTTGCTGCCAGTGCCTTTTTTTTTTTTTAATTGGTTGCTCAACATATTTAAGTTCTCTGCGGAGTTTTAAATTTCCCAATACAAAGTTGTATTATTAAATAGTTCTTTCCATTGCACAGAAATATATACTGAGCATTGAGTAAGACTTACTAATATTCTATCAATATACACCTAAATATATGTAAACTTTTTTGAACCCAGAGGGCTTTACCACCAAGCCACATCCCCACCCTTTTTTTTTTTTTTTTTTTTTGAGACAGGATTTCACTAAGTAGCTTAGAGCCTTGCTGAGTTGCTGAGGCTAGCCTAAACTTGCAATCCTCCTGTATCAGCCTCCTGAGTCTCTTGAATTACAGGCATGTGCCACCACACACAGCTAAATTTTCAAGTTATACATAGAAAACAGTGCATGTAGGTATTGTCAGGAAGCACAACAACTATGATTACTACACCTATGAACCTATCACCCAACCAAAAATCTGGGCTACGGTTAACATCTTTTTGCCTGCCTAGGAGTTCTTTCCCTATACCACTTCTCCACCTGTCCTCCTTGGTCCACTTGAGTATCACTCCCTTGTCTTTTTAAAAAATAACTTCATCACATGTGTCTGCCTCCCTAAGTAGTATATTTTTAGTTTTGCTTGTTTTTCGAACTTTATTAAACAGTATCTTACTATACATAGTCCTCTAGTACTTGTGTTTTATTTTTACTTGCTATAGTTCTAGATTCTCCCATATTGCTACATATAGTTTAATCACTTTTTTAGTATTTTTTTAGTTGTAGTCAGACACAATATCTTTATTTTATTTATTTACTTTTATCTGGTGCTGAAGATCAAACCCAGTGCCTCGCACATGCTGGGCGAGCGCTCCACCGCTGAGCCACAACCTCATCCCATAGTTTAATCATTTTTACTGCTATATAATATTTCATTATGTGACTCCCATAATTAAGGTATTCATCTTCTTTTGTGGGTATTTGAATTTCCAATTTTTGTTATTATCATCAATGATTTTATAAATTATTTTTGCACTATCTCTTGGTAACCATATGCAAAAGTTAGGAATGAAATGGCTGGGTAGTAGAGAATGAAAGTGTTCAACTTTACAATTTAGAGTCAAATCATTTTTTAAATTATGTTAATCCCATTCACACTCCCACAAACAATGGAATCAAAACTCCTTAAAGTAAGGAACAATGTGAATTCTTAAAGTTAATTTTCAATATTTATTCTTTTAGAAAATGGTTAAATATGATCATGACTATTAAACCATAGTTTCTCATACAACATTTCCAGATATAAATTTATTAATAAATCTTTAATTTTAAATGTGCTTTATGTGAAACAAAGAATACTTAAGTAGTACAGCTATGACAAGAAGTATAATAGTATGTCAATTTGGATTTATATCACAGGTGTTCTGTCAAATGAAGAACTAATATAATAGAAACCGGTCATTGTTATGGTATGGTAAAATTCTATTTCATTGGACTCCAAAAGCATAGGATTGTTTTCTACAAGTTTTAATATCAATAACAGAGATAGATCAAGAATATTTATTTTCTGAATAAAACTATTTACATAAATCTATTTACATAACCATACTTTGTAACAAATTGTTTACATAAACCATATTTATGGGCTGGGATTGTGGCTCAGCAGTAGAGCGCTCGCCTAGCACAGGCGGACCCAGGTTCGATTCTCAGGACCACATAAAAATAAAGGCATTGTGTTATGTCCATCTACAAAAAAGTTTCATTCCTTCATTCATTCTCTCTCTCTCTCTCTCTCTCTCTCTCTCTCTCTCTCTCTCTCCTTTAAAAGAAAAACATATTTATCTTAAGAATCCTTCCTCTAATTGCCCTAGACTTCTTTCTTTTTAAAAAACATTTTCAGTATAGATGTACATATTTTATTTATTTTTTATGTGGTGCTAAGGATCGAACCTAGTGCCTAACACATGCTAGGCACTCTACCACTGAGCCACAAACCCAGCCCTGCCCTAGACTTCTTTCTGATAATTCTCAAACAAATTTTCTAAATACTAATGTTAACCTAAGCATTTCCTATGTTTTTATATCCTCATTAACACACACTGATGTTCTAACATTTAAAATGAGAAAAAATGTAAATAATTGAATAGTTGTTTTTGTACTGGATCCAATGATGACAACCAGAATGGGTGGAAGATAAAATTTTGTATCTTTCCCTATAAGAGGTAAGAACATTTTTTTTTGAGTAATTCAAAATGAAAAAAATAACAGACTCAAGAACACAACCAACTCTGATTGGTATAGTGTAGCAGAAAAGTAAGAAAAGGGCCCTTAAGAATGTTGGAGTTAATTCAAGCTGGTATACATCTGTATTGTACCTAGTAGAATACAATGTTAACATCCCAATATTATACCCAAGTTCTTTCGAACGCTCCTCTATGTACACTAAGAACAACTGGATTCTCTTCAGTTTTCCTGTATTCCCCAAATGGTTTCCATTGAAAACATTTATTTTATGTTGAGAGCACTGATAGAAAGACTAAATTTAGAAGTCTGAATAGTTTAAATATAAGATTATTCACAAAACGTTTCTGTTTATATATTTTTTTCCTTTTGGTAGGATTCTTGATAGGCCTAATGAAAAATCTTTAGTCACACATAGTATAACTTGAGGGTAGATTCCTATATATAATATTTCAAGTAAAGACTGTGACAAAAAAAAAATCAAGTGATCTAAGATGATACAGAGGTAAAGGTAGGACATATGACCTATTTCCATGGCACCTTCAAACGAGTTCCTCATTTCTACTTTTTATGTTGCCTCGGTAACCTCCAACATTCATTCATTGCTACTTGAGCCAAAATGCCCAGAATAGCTTCTTACAACTATAGCCGAAACGTTTTTTTCCATATTTTTATTGGTGCATTATAGTTGTACATATTGATGAGATTTTTTGTTACATATTCGTACATGCACACAATATAACAATATAATTTGACCTATATCATACCCCAGCCCTTTACCCCTTCTTCCCTGCCTACCATCCTTTGTTCCTTTTCTTCAACTGATCTTTGTTTGATTTTTAGGTGATACACTCTCACGTTTGTTTTCCTATTTCTTCTCTGGCCTTCTGCATATAAGAGAAAACATATGACCCTTAACCATCTGTGTTTGACTTATTTCGTTTAACATGATGGTCTCTAGTTCCTTCCAGTTTCCTGTAAATGATGTAATTTCATTTTTTCTTTATGGCTGAATAAAACTCCATTGAGTATATATGCCACATTTTTTTATCCATTCATCCATTGATGTACTCCTAGGCTGGTTCCATAGTTTGGCTACTGTGAATTGTGCTGCTATACATGGGTATGCACTGTAATAAGATGACTTTAATTCTTCGGTGAAAATACCAAGAAGTGGTATAGCTAGATCATATGGTTGTTCCATGTCTCATCTTTTGAGAAGCTTCCATAGTGGTTTTACTAATTTACAATCCCACGAACAGTATAAAAGTGTTCTTTTAGTCCACATCCTCTCTAGCATTTCTTATTACTTGTATTCTTGATGCTTGCCATTCTGACTGGTATGAGAGGAAATTTCAGTGTAGTTTTTATTTGTATTTCCCTAATTGCTAATGATTTTGAACACTTTTTTCATATACTTGTTGGTCATTTATATTTCTTTTCTTGAGAACTGTCTATAATTCATTTGCCCATTTATTAATTGGATTATTTGATTTTTTGTGTGTAAAGTTTTTGAGCTCTTAATGTATTATAATATTAATCCTCTATCAGAAGAGTAGGTAGCAAATATTTCCTCCCTTTCTGTGTGTTTTCTTATCACATTCCTAATTGTTTCTTTTGCTGTGCAGAAGCTTTTTAATTTGATGCTGTCCCATTTATTAATTCTTGGCATTATTTCCTGAGCTTTAGGGATCCTATTGAGAAAGTCCTTGCCTGTGCCTAAAAGCTGGAGGGTTGACCCTATGTTTTCTTTTAGGAGTTGCATATTTGTGGTCTTTGATCCATTTTGAGTTGATTTTTGTGCACAGTAAGAGATAAGGGTCTAGTTTTTATTCTTCTTGTAGCCATAACTTTTAATTCATCACTGCACTACTTGCAAAGTAACTTTTCAATCCCTGGTTTCTAGCCACACTTTTGCTAGAGAAATTTCTTAAAAGGCTCCCCATTTCTCTCTATCTACTCAAAATATACATCCCTCCCTCTCAAACTATTATACTTTCATAAATATTTCCCTAATATTATAATTTTAAAGACTTTCAATCATCAAAAACATGCCCATAGCTATCCTAGATATATTGATTTCTCACAAATTCATTTAAGGGGCAGAAATTGAACTATAAATTTCTAGCTGTAAGGAATTCTGAAAAATGTAGTTTTTAGTCATCTATTTCTGTGATTGGAAGGGAGGGAATTTAGAAGTGGGTAGTGCCTGCATAGTTCCTGATTCTAATTTTTCTATTATGCTACTTTATATTTAATTTAGATGCTGAAATTATGCTGTGGCATTAATCAATTACTGCTCTTTAGATTTTTTTCAATAGAGATACTGAAAAGAGTCAAAGAAATGAGTGCTCAGTTAAGTGAAGAAAAAGGAAAATAACAGTCTTTATTTATTATTATCACTGTTGTTGTTTTTTTTTTTTTTTTTTTTTGTAAGATCAGAGACCTGACAGTAAAGAATAAATGGTCATTTTCTGCTTGTTTTATTTCTAACTTAGGTAGTCCCTTGGGTCTATTGGAACACAGCCATATATTCAGGAAAAGACAAACAAAATTGCTTTTCTCTTTTAAGAACACCTTGAGAAAGAAATGGTGATTTTTCTTTATGAGACTATTATATCCAATGTTTAAAAACTTCTTTGCTATCAGAAAATTTCCTTATACCCTAATCTGCATCTCTCTTTCTGCACTTTTTTTTTTTAATTTGTCTGGGAGGCAGGCAGGCAGGGAGTCGAGGGACACTAAGTAATGGTAAAGCATATTATTCTGAGATAGGTCTAATTTTCACTTGTTTCCAATTAACATATTTTTTAATCCTCATGGACTTTATCCTTTTCTTCAGATCTCTCTTCTAGTCATATATTGTATTCTGTTATGTTTTGTTTTGTTTTGCCAGTTCTGTCCAGCAAGCCTTTAGCATATCTCCTTGCCAAATTTTTCTTAATCACAGAACAGTTTTTGCTCCTGAAGGAAGTCTTCTGTTTAAAAAAAAAAAAAAAGTCATTATCTTATAGGTGAAAAATCTTTTTATACATTTTTTTTCAGCTATTCCCCTGGTCTTCCCATCTCTTTTCTTTCTGTGCTCTACACTCGATGATGTGTTTATTTACACTGAGTTATTATCCTCTATATTTTCTGATGAGAGACACTGTGAAGGCTCATCATGCTTTAATACCTCTCCCAATGTCTATTTAGAAAGTAGCAAAATTCCTGAAGCAATGTAATATGTAAAGAAGCCTATGGATGGGCAACTAAATGTTTGCTTCTTTGCTCACCTTGCAGATTAATTTACTGATTTGTTTTATTTTAACCAGTGAAATAAAACTTACAGATAAGTTAGAGGCAAAGGCAATTTATGGAATTACCATATCCAAAAATGAATAGTCTAATTTTTTAAAGTATAGTTTAACTTAGAGAGTAAATACCTCTCTCCTTGGAAGTAGGGGAGAATATTAGATTATAGAAATAAGACAAAATCAGAAATTTTTAGATGCAAATTAGCTCAACTATGAGAATAAGAAGTAACACAATTTTGATTTTAGAATAAGAAATGAAAAGGACATACAAGAAGTAGAGAAGGGGAAAATATGCTCCAATAAGTAAGTGTTGGATTTTCTCAAGACTTGGTTCATTTTTTTCTCTCACTCTGTATTGTTATCCTAGAAGTTCCTATCTGAGCCCAAGACATCAGTTATCATCTTTACATTATATGCTCCTCAGTGTTTGTAGTCAGACATCTCTTAATAAGCTTTTGCTTCCAATTACTCACTCAACATTTCTGCTAAACTCAAATCAGTGCATTCAAAACCCAGCTACTGCCCCCTCCCTAATGTTTTCTTTCTCTGTGGATGTCACCATCCATCCATTTGCACTAATCAGAAACCCAGGAATTATTCTTTATTCCATCTCCTTTAGGCCCCATATCCAAATCACCAAATCCTGGTGAGAATACATCTATAACACTAACATGTACACTACTCTTTATGTCTGCAATCATACCTCACATCCAATCTACCATCATTTCTCACCTAGACCACTACTATAACCTTCCAATGTATGGATCATCGTCAATCTTACCCTCTTTCAATCCACTGTGCATATAACAGTCAGAGAAGATACCTAGCAGAGGGAAAGAAATAGGTGTGGTATTATAAAAAGTTAAAGTCACAAATCCAATCCTGAAAAAAATATCTTGCTTAACTTAATGGGACCCTGTCTCAAAAAAAAAAATTAAAAAGGGGGCTAGGGATGTGGCTGAGTGTTTAAGTGCCTCTGGTCAATTCCAAATACCAAAATAAACAAACACAAACTTGCTTAAAACACTTACACGACTTCTCTTGCCCCATCTTATGTACTTTTATTTCAGAATGCTCATGAGAATTAAAAAAAAATATATATATATATATATATATATGTGATCTTTTAAATTAATGACTGTTTTCTCACACTCTAATATATATATATATATATATTCCTTGAGGGATGAACTATGCCCGTTTTTGTCTCCATTATAATCCAAGCACCAGTATAATGCCTGGCACATAGTAAACATACTATAAATATAGGCTAATGATTGAGTGAAAATGGTTCATTATTTAGCCCCACTCAAAGTTTCTCTATATTGTTGGTAATAAGTGAAAAAAAATCAATGTGACTTTGAATTATGGATTATAACAAAAAGAAGTGAAAGAATAATGCACCCATGGATAGTTGAAAATTGATTTTATTAGCAGATAGAAAACATTAAAGATATATCTTTTTATTTTTAACTTTTTACATTGTTTCTCACTTTAAAAAAATATTTAGGGCTGGGGATGTGGCTCAAGTAGTAGCGCGCTCGCCTAGCATGTGTGAGGCACTGGGTTCGATTCTTAGCACCATAAAAAAATAAAGATATTGTGTCCACCTAAAATTAAATAAATAAATATCTTTTTTAAAAAAGTATTTAGCTTTTAGTTGGACACAATATCTTTATTTTATTTATTTATTTATTTTTATGTGGTGCTGAGGATCGAACCCAGGACCTCGCACATGCTAGGTGAGCGCTCTGCCACTGAGCTCACAACCCCAGCTCATTGTTGCTCACTTTACCTTAAGACATCATTACATAGAATAATTCTTCATAAGAGCAAGTATCTTTACAAAATGGGTATCCTTTGTTCAGTTTTCTATTAGGATATTTGTCTTTTTTTCTGATGTTTAAAGATTTTTTTATGTATTAAGGCTATCATCCAAGTAGTAATATTTTTCCCATTTTATTGTTTACCTTTCCATTATTTATAATATTTTGAAATACAAAAAGCTTTATTGATTGGGGTTTTTGTTGTTTACATTTTATTTTTATAAAGTCAATTCTACCTTTTCCTTTATAATATGTGCCTTTTATAATGCTTAGAAGAGGTAAGTATTTCTTTGTGCATATAAGAATCTTCTATGCATCAAGTTTCTGTTGCTTTAGCTATTTTCCCAACATTCTTGAGACCCTGCAGGATATAAATCATTCATTCATTAATTCATGTATTTATAAATTTATCATTTATTCAGTACCTAGTGTGTTTCAGACACTGTACTAGGAAATAAATCCCTATCTTCATAAAGGTTGTAATGAGAAACATAGACTTTTTTTACTGCCAGGGATTGAACCCAGGGGCACTTAACCACTGAGCCACATCTCCAGCCCTTTTTGTTTTTTTTTTATTTTGAGACAGGGTCCTGGTAAGTTGATGAGGCTGACTTGGAACTTGCAATCCTCCTGCCTCAGCCTCCCAAACTGCTGGGATTACAGGCGTGCACCACCATGCCCAAAAAGAAAGATAAAATTTTAATATATAATCACTTATGCATTTATAACTACACACTGTACAGTGTTGTTAATAAAAATATGAACATGCAGAACATAATTCCTGTATTAACTGTTCCAACTTGCTGAATTGTAAAAATCAAAAGAAAAGGGGTGGCAGTCCTTCTGTAATGGAAGAAATTGCCATTATTGGGCTGGCTGTCCCTGTGCCAGTGTTTACTTCCTCCACCCTGTCATTCTCTTGTATTTCTACCTCAGTATGAACATAAGTCTAACTTCACTCAAAACACATAACATACTGGTTAGAATAGCCAAAATCAAACACAAATAATCCCAAATGCTGGAGAAGATGTGAAGCAATAGGAATTCAAATTCATTGCTGGAGGAATTGCAAAATGGAATAACCACTTTGAAAGCGTTTGACAGTTTCTTGGAAAACTAAACATTCTTACTATATAATCCAGCAGCTGCACTCCTTGGTATTTACCCAAATTAGTTCAAAACATATCCACATGAAAACTTGCAAATGAATATAGCAGTTTTATTCATAATTTCTTAAATATGGAAGTTAACAAGATATCCTTTAGTAGGTAAGTGGATAAACCAGTATATCCAGAAAGTGGAATATTATTCAGCAATAAAAAGAAATGAGTAGTCTGACACAATGGTGCAAGCCTGTAATTCCAGTGGCTCCTCAGGAGGATCGAGAATTCAAAGCTAGCCCCAGCAAGAGCAAAACACTAAGCGACTCTGTAAGACCCTGTCTCTAAATAAAAATACAAAATCAGGCTGGAGATATGGCTCAGTGGTCAAGGGCTCAAAGCCAGCTTCAGCAACTCAGCGAGACCCTGTCTCTAGATAAAATATATATATTTTAAATATATTAAAGTACTGGGGATGTGGCTCAGTGGTTAAGTGCCCCTGGATTCAATCCCCAGTACCAAAAAGAGCTATAAAGCCATAAAAAGGCATGGAGGAAACTAAAAAGCATGTTAGTAAGTGAAAGAAGTCAATCCGAACAGGCTACATATTTATGATTCTGATTATATGACATTCTGAAAAAAGCAAAACTTAGGAAACAGTAAAAAAAAAAATAGTGACCATTAGGGATTAATGTAAAAGAAGGGATAAATAGTTGGAGAACAGAGGATTTTTTAGGGCAGTGAAACTATTCTATATGATATTATAAAATTTTCCAAACCCATAGAATGTACAACACCAAAAGTAAATCTATCACTTGGTGTAATAATGATGTGTCAATGAAAGTTCATTGATTGTAACAAATGTTGCACTCTGATATGGGCTTGTGATAGTAAATGAAACCGTGTGTATATGGGGGCAGGGGATATATGGGACAGCTCTTTGCTTTCCACTCTATTTAAGCTGAGAACCTAAAATTCTGTTAAAAACTAAAGTTTATTTACACACACACACACACACACACACACACACACACATAGTACCTGGGCAAATTATGTAATCTCTCCATACCTCAATTTCTCTTCTGTAAAATGATATGATTATTTAAATGATATAATTATTTTATAGGTTATTGTAAGAACTACAGAAGTTAACATACATGAAGTGCTTAGAATAGTGCCTGGAAAATAGTATGCAACTTATTAGAAGTGAAAAATTATTAGATGGAGAGGATAAATAGATAACAAGTACAGGCAACTCTTTTACATTTGGACAATGATATTGCAAGGACCCTATGGGGATTTTTAGGAGAAAGATATTTTGGGGAGAAATCCAGAAGGCTTCATTAAGAAAGGGATGGGAAGTTTTGGGGATGAGAGGATTTTGACATGCAGAAAAGAGATTTTGCGGTAGGGAGACAGACTTCCAGAAAGAAGAAATGACATTCTATTGATTCATAGCACCTCAAAAAAGAGTAAAGCTCAGAGGAGCATTAGGGCTTGGATGTGAGGCATTTCCCAAAAGCTCACATATGAGACAATGCAAGAAGGTTCAGAGTTGAGAAATTATTGAGTTGCAAGAGTCTTAACCCAATTATTGATTTAATCCCCTGATAGGGATTAACAGAGTGGTAACTGAAGTGTTAGGATGTGGCTGGAGGAGGTGAGAATTGGGATGTGGCTTTGGGGTTTTTTATTTGTATCTGGCCAGTCAAGTCTCCTGCTTCCTGATCACCACGATGTGAGCTGCTTCCCTCTGCACCCTCTCCTGCCCTGATGTTCAGCCTCACCTCAAGCCCTGAGGAATGGAGCCCGCCTTCTATGGTCTAAGACCTCTGAAACTGTGAGGCTTCAAATAAGCTCTTCCTTCTTTATAATTGTGCTGTTCGGATCATTTAGTCACAGCAGCAAAAAAGCTGAGTAAAACAAATACCCAACAAGAACAATTTAGAGGAGAGTTTAATTTGGCTCATGGTTTCAGAGGTTCCATGTATGTTCAGTCAACTGCATTGCTCTTGGCCTGAGGTAAGACAGATCATCATGGCAGAAGAGCATGGTGGAGGAAAACTGCTCACTTCATGGTAACCAGGAAGCAAAGACAAGGAGGAGAAGGGACCTCAGGGAAGATGAAATCTTCCAGGGCACATCCCCAGTGAAGCATCTCCTCCAGCCAATCCTCACCTGCCTACAGTTACCACCCAGTGAGTCCATTCAAACTAGGATAGACTGATTAAGTTACACCTCTGAATATTCCTGCATTAACACAGGAGCTTTTGAAGGACACCTCATATCCAAATCAAAATAACTGGACACATAGGGAGACTGGCATCTTTAAGAAGTACAACATATCAGAAGTATGGTTAGCAGAATATGATTAAATCCACTCAAGTCCATCATTATTACAGGAAAAGATGCCTCAAAACTCAATACCTTAGATTTACATACCCAGGTTCTAGAAGCTCAAGAGGTGGAAGCAAATCAAATGTTTATCAATGTACAAATAGATAAATAAAATGTGCAGTACATATACAATGCAATATTACTCAGTCTTGAAGGAAAGGAAATTCTCTCAGGTGCTACAACATGGATGAATCTTGAGAACATTAGCTAAGTGAAATAAACTGTCACAAAAAGTAAAAATACTGATTTTTAAAAGGGCTGTGGGGGAGAAGTGACTGGAGGTACAGCTCAGTGGTGAAGCACTTACCTAGCATATGAGAGGCTCTAGGTTCAATCCCCAGTACCAGGAAAAAGTAAAAAACAAAAACAAAAAAAAATACAGGTGTTGCATGATTCTACTTACATGAGGCATCTAAATTAGGAAAAATTAGAATGATGGTTACTAGGGAGAAGGAAATGAGACATTCTTTAATGAACAGAGTTTCAGTTCTCCAAGATGAAAAAGTTCTAGAAACTGCTTCACAACAACATGAATGTATGCAACACAACTGAAGCATACACTTAAAAATGTCAAGACAGTAAGTTTCATGTGGTTTTTACCACAATAAAAAAAAATTGTACCTTGCTGCTGGCAACTTTAGTATTTCTCACTAATAAAATACTTTGGGGTTCTTTTTGAAAGAAGAGCCAGCCTTATGAATATTCATTCATGTACTGATAGTATCAGATCCATCTTTTACTACATAGTATTCCCATAAAAACAGCTGATCACATCTGGAAATAGGTCCAACACATTCTGTGGAAGTCAAGCTCAAAACCAATGTGAATTTAGCAAAAACATTAAGAAACAATAAGTCTCAAAGGCTGTAGCATTCAAACATGATAGGAATACATTTAGGACAGATGTTGAAATCATAATTACACTTTTTGGAAGAGAAAGTTGTAACAGAACATAAAATAAGTATAAAATATCACTCTGTTGTAATTGTAAACACTACTCTGTGAAAATGTCTTTGGCTAAGAATATATTCTTGCTGCATGAGATCCAGCCAGAAGTAGAAGTGAAGGCCTGATTTCTATGATTTTATGTCTGAATCTAATTTTAAAATATCTGTAACTGTACAACAGAATTCTATCCTGTGGTGTGGGAGTTTAAGAGGGGTACATTTTGTTTCACATTCATCCCAAAGATTAAGGGTTACTGAACAATACAGCCATGCTTCTCATGGGAGGAAGGGGAAAGAAGAAGAAGAAGAAGAAGAAGAAGAAGAAGAAGAAGAAGAAGAAGAA
>NW_025999961.1:16578303-16655994 GCF_001458135.2 Marmota marmota marmota
GAAGGGAGGGAGGGAGGGAGGGAGGGAAAAAAAGAAAAGGCCTGGGAACAAAGTCATAGGCAAGACTCCTGGGTGGCCTCAAGGAAAGAATTCCCTAACACCCTGCTTTAAAGTTATTATAATCACCAAGGCCTTACTTTAGGAGACCCTCACTTTATACCACATAAAATGTATTGAAATGCATTTCATATTAAATTAAATTTCTTTAGCCAAAAATAATTATTGAGTTTTTATAATTTTGCTCTTGAAATTACTTTTCTGTGGCTAATTCCTTTATGTTTAGCTCTAATCCTGTGGAAATATCGTGCATATTTTAAAACTTTTCAATTTCTGATTGTTTTCAAATGTGATAGAGTATATTAACACTAAATTTAGTGTCTGCTACAAAGGATATGCAAATTGTGCTGCTGCATACAAAATAGTAATATTAATTATATTAATGCTTTTAGTAATCAGAAAGTGATAGTGTAATTTACAACTCAACATATACATTTTATTAATTATATTTATACTTTTCACTATGTTACATTGCATTTTAGGAAATGCTTAAGCATTGAACAATAACCACAACAGATTTTCCATTTAAAATAACAACGACTGGGCATGGTGAGGTGTGGTGTAATTCCAAAGACTCAGGAAGCTAAGACAGGAGGATTGCAAGTATGAGGCCAGCCTGGGCAAGTTAGTGAGACCCTGACTCAAAAGGATTGGGGCTGAGCCAGGCACAGTGGCACACACCTGTAATCCCAGTGTCTCTGGAGGCTAAGGCAGGAGGATCATGAGTTCAAACCAGTCTCAACAATTTAGCAAGGCCCTAAGCAACTCAGTGAGACCCTGTCTCTAAATAAAATACAAAAAGGGCTGGGGATGTGGCTCAGTGGTTTAAGCACCCTTGGGTTCAATCCCTAGTACCTAAAAAAATAAAGGAAAGAAAGAAAAAGGGGGCTGGGATTGTATCTCAGCAGTAGAGCGATCGCCTAGCACGGGCAGGACCCGGGTTCTATCCTTAGCACCACATAAAAATAAAGGCGTCGTGTTGAGTCCATCTACACCTAAAAAATAAATATTAAAAAAAAAGAAAAAGGAAAAGGATTGGGGCTATAGCTCAGTGGTAGAGAGTCCTTGGGTTCAATCCCTATTACTGTAAAGAATAAAATAAAGCCTGTGCAGTGGCACATGCCTGTAATCCCAGCAGCTCCCGAGGCTGAGACAGAAGGATCACGAGTTCAAAGCCAGCCTCAGCAAAAGCAAGGTACTAAGCAACTCAGTGAGACCCTGTCTCTAAATAAAAATACAAAATAGGTCTGGGGATGTGGCTCAATGGCTGATTGCTCCTCAGTTCAATCCCCTGTACAAAATAAAATAACAGCAAATAGGAACCCATTAGTTTTTGTTGCATATAATGTGATTTTCAGGACTGGATTGCTCATGGTTGGAGGGAGAAGACTTTATATAATCAAGTACTATGCTCTAGGTCAGATCACACATTGGAGGAAGAGACATCTTGTGCACTGTAGGTGGAAAGTGCTTCACTGAAAGAGTATGAGAGGAGAGGGTTTTGGTAAGGAGGAAGGGCAGAAAGCTGAGGGGGCTATGACTGAGGTGGATGTGGTAAAATACTCTGTGCTATAGTCACAGTGTAGCTTTTATTGAGCTGTTCTTTACCAGCATCAGGTCTTTAAGCTTGTCTTTTGCTGAAATGTCCTCTGGACTCCACTAATCTGGGCTCTATCATATAACCACAGGAGTTCTTTACTCAACAATGTGATCCTCTGAATATTTTTTTACTTTAATTTCATTTTTTTAGTTGTAGTTGAACACACTACCTTTATTTTATTTATTTATTTTCATGTGGTGCTGAGGATTGAACCCAGCACTTCACATGTGCTAGGCAAGCACTCCACCGCTAAGCCACAACCCCAGCCCCTGATATTTTGAATTTTTAGAACAAGTCAAAGATACAGAGGTAGCAGTTTATCAGCTACTGAGTAACTTTGTAACAAATCCTTAGTAAGCCATCTACAAAAGATTTTTCCTTCTAAAGCATTCATAAAGTAAACATCAAAACAGAAGATATTTTTCTATTTCCTGTGGTCTCAACCTCTTTTACCATATATGAAGGACATGACACATCCCTATCAGTCCCTGGCTGCGTGGGCATGTTTCTCCTCTAGGCAGCAGGCCGATGACATCTTGAGTTGGGGTGTAGGGGTTTGGCTAGTGGGTGGAAGATGCAGAGAAACAGATTCCTGAATAATTCTGATAACACTGTGGTCCCGAGACTGCGTCTCTCCACTTCAACTACAGCTTAATTGGCTAAGGGCCCACACTGCAATCCATCTCTGAGTTTGTGCTGAGGTCAGGCATCCTAAGAGTTGTTCTCATCCATTAACAGAGTGCTGCAGGGACACCAAGTACCAAAACAGGCCCATTCCCAGGAGACATGGGACTTCTCTGATGCATGACTTCAGCTCTAGGACTTGCTGAGCCTTCCTTGGAGGCTTAGGCCCTTTCCACCTCACCTTCCTTTCCTGTCTTCTTCATTCAGACAGACAGTGTCACAGTTTGAGGGCTCCCCCAGCCTGTCTGCCTTCCTCCCCATTTTCTCTCACACAGGTGTTTTCCCTAATAAAATCCTGTCATATTATATTCCATTTTGGTAGCTGACTCTCAGAGGACCCAGAATAACATACTTTCTAAGTTAAGAACCACTGATTTAGATTCTCTTTACTTAGAATGTTTGGCACTGCCTCAGAAATAGAAAGCGTATAATCTCAGAATATTCCCCTAGCCAGGCGGCTGCTTTTCTATGAAGTTATCTTCTGCTCTTTAAAATGTATCCTCAAAAAAAGCTCTTCCAGACTTAGCTCCTCAGATTTAATTCTGCTAATTACCAATTATTCTCTGCCTTACCCATAATATCTGAAAAAAAATTTTTTTTGGTTTCCTCCAGACTTTTTCTTCTTTTTTTTTAAATTAAGAAGAGGAAAGCATGTTTATTTTTCTGTTACATTTTTGCACTCACTCTACCACCAAGCTACAATCCCAGCCCTATTTTATTTCGAGTCTGAGGGTCTCTCTAAATTGTCCAGGCTGTCCTTGTACTCATGATCATCCTCTCAGTCTCTAATAGTTGCAATTTCAGGCATGAACCATGGGTTTTTTTTTGTTTTTGATTTCGTTTTAACAAAACCAAAAATATTTCTAGGTTCTAAAGTGCTATTCACTGATATGATCAGCTCTTACTGGGGTCAGAGACTTTTCAAGCAAGGATCTAGCACCTGCCTGCCCCCAAAAAAGACTTAGGCTGCAAAATTTTACACATCGTTTTTATTAAAACCATAAGCTAAGGGTTTTTCCAGTTTTTTTTTTTTAGGATGTCCTAGTTGCTGCTCTTAATTCATTTTGCTTCATATACTGAGCTGCTTTTGAAAATGTAGAGTCAAATTTGTTGTCTATGGTGATTCTTTGAAATCCATATCAAAGTCAGAATAACACACAATGTAAGACTGTATAATTTATATTTAACTGTGACTATCAAGTTTTAATACAATCTTCCTATCTGAAACAGGGCATTTATGAAGGAAAGTACAGAAGATAATGCGTGAATATGGATTGCAAGTTCTGAAGTCAAGTTTCCTTGGTTTAAATTCCATATTGCTATTCTTTAAACACACCAAGCATTGTCAGAACTCAGGGTCTTTGTACTTTGTTTCCTCTTCCTGGATAACTCTTCCCCAAAATGTCCACATGGCTAATTCCCTCACTTGTCTAGGCCATTCTAATGTGACCTTGTCAGAGAGACCTTCCCTATAACCCCTACTCTCCATCTCTCTCTACCTTGACTCTGCTTTATATTTTTTCATAGAATTTATCACCCTCAATGTATCATTTGTTAGTTAATTTATTTTCTGTGTACTCCTGAAGGGATATAAACTCCATATTAGAAAGGAATTTGCACATACATACATACAAACACACACATATGCATCACTAATTTTCATGCTAGAATGCTGCCCTACCCACCCACACACGGTGGATGTTCTATAAATATTTGTTAAATAATTTGTAGAACCTTCAAGTAATAGACATCTTGGAATGTTTGTACAAAATGAAGACAACTTCTACAATATCCTAAATTACTTTTAACTAATATTATGTTATTCATCTGTTTATAAGAGAGCTAAATGACTTTTCAAAGCTGATACTTTTGTCTGAAAAAAATAAAATTTGGAAGCATATATTGACTTAGTTTTCTTGGGATTCCAATATAAAGTGCTTTGGTAAATGTGTCTGAAGACTCATAATTATAGCTAGTGCTTAAATTGTGCTTACTGCTATAAATGTTCTACATATGTTAATTAATTTAATCTCTAATAACCCTATGACACAGGTAATTATTATTCTCATTGTACAGATAAACAATCCAAGGCACAGAAAGTGTATGATCTATCCAAGCTCACCCAGTTAATAAATGGCAGAGTCAGGATTCAGCCCCAGGATTTGAGCAGTCTGGCCTAGAACCAAGCTCTAAACAATTACCCTCTACAGTCTTTTCATACATGGAAGAAGAAAGCTGGAGTTTATAGTTGCGGAAATATAGATATTTCCATTACTTGCATTTTCTGCCTACAGGGTGAACATAGCATTGCTGTGGTTATTTAAAGTGCCCAAATTGCCTTTTCTAAAAATTTGAGGAAAAAATAAAAGGTTAATTGCTTAAACTAGAGACAATCTTAAAGCATTAGTAAGAAATTATCATTGGCTCCCTTCTTCCTTCTCCTCCTAAGCAGCTTTTTATATACACATTGTATTGCACTGAATTTTCAAAATCACCCTTACAGTTCAGTTCGGGAATACATTTCCATAATAAAAGCAATTAGCTTGTAGAATGGTTTTCTGGGAGAAACTAACAAAATCTTTATAGCTTTGGGCATGGATAGCCTCACCTGACTAAGAATGTTTCTGAAGAGAGAATCCAGGTCAAACACACACTGTGATCACAACTTTCCCATGCCTAGTTTGTGCTCTCTGGTCAAAGTGATAAGGATCTCTGTAGACATCAGATTGCTTTCTTAAGTAGACATCACTTTAAAAAAAATTGATTCCAGATATTTAATGAATTTAAGAAATGCATTTAGTCTGATTATAATGTTATGCAGTGCACTAGAATTTTTGCCAAATTCATCTGAGAGAATAACTTGGCACTACTTCCAAGTTTCAGAAGCAGGTGTGAAATAAATTTAAGGTTTATAGGGTGATGAGTACCTAAGCCAGACTCTCAGATGACCATTGTTTGCCATCGAATACCATGTGCCAGGCATCTGTGCAAACATAGACTGAAGATTTCAAGTGCCTCTGCAAATAGCTAGTGGTGTATCCTGCCAAATTTTGCTTCATTTTCTGGTGCAAATGGCAGCTGTGCCAGTAAGTGTCTGTGGATTTGACTGAATTGCATTGCATTCTTCTTTTATACTAGTAATTTTGGATTTCAGAAAAGCAAAGGTGTTGAAAGAGTTCACAGACTTTGAAATTTCCCATTAACATTTTTAAAGAGCAAAGAGTTTGACATTTCTCCTGAGGCAGCTGCTTAAAATCACTATTGATTGCCTTAACAGCTAGATATGAAAATAAACAGAAGTTCTATCTCACATGTTTCGAACCACAATCTAACAAAAGTTCTCAGATAACTAGGTCTATCCTTAGTTCCAAAATAGTTAACTAAATCTTGTGCTTTATTAGTAATCTCTGGGCCTAACATCATTCAATGGGTGGGGTGGGGAGGGGGAGGGATTGATCCCAGTGGTACTTTACCACCGAACTACAACGTCAGTTCTTTTTGTTTTTTGAGATAGAGTCTCGCTAAATTGCCCAGACTGACCTCCAACTTGATATCCTCGTGTCTCAGCCTCCCAAATCACTAGGATTACAGGCATTTGCCACTGTACTCAGCTCTAACATCATTGCTTAGTCCACCTCTCACATTCTTTTATGAGTAAGCAGAGAAAACATTCGGCATTTGTTTTTAGGGATTGTCTAATTTCACTTAGCATTATCTTCTCTAACTCCATACATTTACCCTGCAAATGCCAAGATATTATTCTCTTTTATTGCTGAGCAATAGTCCATTGTGTATATATGCCACATTTTTTTTTATCCATTCATCTACTGAAGGGCATCTAGGAGGGGGAGCATGGGAAGAATAGATGAACTCTAGTTAGGGCAGAGGGGTGAGAGGGGAGAACACATTTTATCTCAGAAGTGCCCTGAGATTTTGCTTCCCATCTCACTGGCCAGAACTGGGTCACTTAACTACATAAAAGTAAAAATAAATGGGTTGAGTAAATAAAAGTTTGTATTTGAGATTCAAGAGAGAACACATTTTCATTGCATCCATTGCCACCGTATAATCTGAACAAAATCAAGGTTCTTAAGAAGGTTGCATTGGCAATAACATTCCTTACCATATCCACCAACATTATCATCAAAGTGTCTATGATGGCTGGGCACAGTGGCACATGCCTGTAATCCCAGCAATTCAGGAGGCTGAGGCAAGAGGATTTCAAGTTTAAGGCCAACCTGAGCAACTTAGCAAAACTCTGTCTCAAAATAAGAAATAAAAAAAGGCTGGGGGTGGGGCTGGGGATATGGCTCAAGCGGTAGCGCGCTGGCCTGACATGTGTGCCGCGTAGGTTCGATCCTCAGGACCACATACAAACAAAGATGTTGTGTCCGCCGAAAACTAAAAAAAAATAAATAAATATTTAAAAATTCTCTCTCTCTCACTCTCTCTTTAAAAAAAAAAAGGCTGGGGGTGTAGCTCAGTGGTAGAGCATTTGCCTAACATGTGTGAACCCCTGGGTTCAACCCCCAGTATCACAAAAACAAAATGAAACAAAAAATAAATCTTTTTCAATGTGCAATCTTATAGCAAGAAGAAAAAAGTAAAATTAAAATCAAAGCTTTTATGTTCAAGTTACTAGATGTCAAATACACCTCAATAATGCTGTTGAAGTATTCACATTATTATTGGTAGTGGTATCATAACTTATCAATGTTTAAATATTAAAACACAAAATCCTGACCTGGGTGAATTCAACATCAAAGATATTAAATAGAAGAGAATGTTCAAGTTAACCTATTGACTAAGCAAGGTGTATCAGATGTGTAAGTTAATATCTTCTCAATACCTTTATTTGAGGAAACGATGTTAGGAACCAGATAGAAACTAAATATTTGTTTCATGTACTTGTGATTCCAGATACATTAATGCAAAACCTAGTGATACTTTTAGGATCAGAAGAAAGTTAACCAACAATAACTTAAGAAATAATAGAGAAAAAAATTAGGGAAGAAAAAATAAAGAAAAAGGAAACTGGTGAAGGAGGAACAATAAAAGTAATTATTTTTCAAAAACTGTATGTGCCTAGTCACTATTAAAAAAAAATCACCCCAATACAAGTGATATCTATGCTTTCAGAGATACCACTGTTTGTCTAATACTTATTTCTTTTGAGCTTTTTAATAACATCATAACATCATCTTGTCACTATAGAAATTACACTTGTCATGCCTTATTTATACTAAAGAAGATAAATACAGTGAAGTTAACACTGAAGTAGAAAATAAAGGCTATAAGAAGGAGACTATATTGCATTTATGGAATGTGATAGACTATATTGCATTTATGGAATGTGATAATAACAAACCTCAATCATATCCACATAGTAATCTCTAGGACCTGTGAATGTGTTATGTTACATGGCAACAGAGAATTAAGGTTACAAATGGAATTGAATTTGCTAATCAGTCAACCTTAAAATAAGAAGATTATCCTGGATTATCTGGGTGAGCCCAATGTAATAACAAGAGTCTTTAAATGGGGAAGAGGAAGACAGAGGAGACAGAGACAGAGAGATTGCGTCATGAAAAAGGACTGAACAGCCACTGATGGTTTTGAATGGAATGGTGCTGGAGCCCAGAAATTCCCTTTTTTCTGAGTTTTCAGAACTTTCTCATTTTACATGATTAGCAGATAAAACAGTTTTAGAGCAGTGGGCACCTAAGCAGGCTAATAATTTCAAATTACTTCAATTCTTTGTTCTTGTGGTATTGACTCACCATTTATTGGAAGGATGGAGAGTTGTGCATAGGAAGTGTCCCAGAAGGACAGTGCCAGGTAGCAGTGTTCAACCAGGCTTGCCTCTACTGAGAGGCTCAGCTCTGGTTCTGAATTTGCATCCTCTCCCACTCAGAAAACAAACTATGCAGAGCTATATACATCTTAGAACAATTTCAGCAATATTTGCTTCTGATCCTTGAGAAAACCCTTGAAGTTCTCATATCCACATATCACTTTATAAACACATCTGTTTCCCACCTCCTTCCTCTGTCTCCCTCCACTCTAGCCCACTGGCCATCTTGCCAATCTTTACATTCTCTGGTATCTTTTCTTGATTGTACCCTTGCTCTTTTTAGATTGCTGTTCAAAGTGACCTGAAGAGAAAAGCCTTCCCTCTCCACACTAAAATGTCCCTCCCCCATCACTCTATTCCCTTAATCTGCTTATTCATTCTTTTTAAAAATTTGTTCTAATTAGGTATATATGACAGCATAATGCATTTCGATTCATTGTACACATTGGATTCATTGGAGCACAACTTTTCTTTTCTCTGGTTGTACAAGTTGTAGAGTCACACCATACGTGCAGTCATATATGTACCTAGGGTAATGATGTTCTTCTCATTCCACCATCATTCCTCCCCCATACCTCCTTTCCTCCTCCCTTCCCCTTTGCCCAATCAAAATTCTTCTGTTCTTCCCATGCCCCTCCCCCCAGTATGGATCAGCATCCACTTATCAGAGAGAGCATTCAGCCTTTGGTTTGCGGGGATTGGCTTATCTCACTTAGCATGATATTCTCCAACTCCATCCATTTACCTGAAAATGCCATAATTTATTCTCTTTTAATGCTGAGTAATATTCCATTGTGTGTGTGTGTATGTATGTGTATATATATATATATATATATATATATATATATATATATATCACAGTTTCTTTATTCATTCATCTACTGAAGAGCATTTAAGTTGGTTCCGCAGTTCAGTATTGTGAATTGAGCTGCTATAAACATTGATGTGGCTGTGTCACTAAAGTATGCTGATTTTAAGTCCTTTGGGTGAAGACTGAGGAGTGGAATAGCTGGGTCAAATGGTGGTTCCATTCTAAGTTTTCTGAGGTATCTCCACAGTACTTTCCAGAGTGGTTGCACCAATTTGCAGTGCCACCAGCAATGTATGAGTGTACTTTTTCCCCCACATCCTCGCCAACACTTATCATTGCTTGTATTCTTGATAATCATTTGTTTATTTATTCTTCATAGCCCTTGCCACCACCTCAAATTTTATATATTTACTATTTACTGCCTATATCCCCCACTAGCATGTAGTCTTTACAAGAGCTCTCACCTCTCATCCCAGCATCTAAAACAATAGTAGGCATACAGAAAGCTCCCAGTAAATAGCTAATGAATAAATGATTGAAACTACCTAGTCATCTCTTCCAGAGAAGGGTTCATATTAGACTTGTCCCCATCTTGTTACATTTTCCGTGATGTATATATAAAATCCAGTGATCTTGAGAGTCATCTGGTACCTGGGTAGCTCCTTGCTGATCCCCTACTTGATCAAACTTTGAGTAGCCACAAATTTGACATGTATACATTTGCCAGACTCAATAACATCTGTTCCAGTTACCTAACACTTCTTCCAACTCTAAACTAGTTATCTCACAAATACTAGGTTTTGAGGCTACTGTTTTCAAACTGTTTTAAACTCCAATCCCTTTGTTCAAAGGATAAGCAGAATTCCAATGTGTAAAACTAAATAATGTAGCTACGCTCCGTTTCTGCTCCACACTCACCCTGCCACTGGTTCAAATTCCCAAGGGATCTTCACAAGCTCAGGATTCATCTGAGATCACACAGTTTGGAGACATCTGTCTCCAGGCATGTTATTCCTGCTGATCTCTCAATTCAGGAGTCAATAACAATAAAGTTTCCTGAGCACTGCACATTCCAAGCATTTATTACCAACTTACTGTTATTGGAGTCATGGGTATATGTCTAAAGGGTAAGAATTTATAGAGTTCTTCTGTCCTTGTCTTATGATGGAGATGTCCCTGGATCTAGGTAATCCAGGATCTTCTGATATTTCTCAGATTCCACAACATCTGCAAAAAGGCCTAAAATGTTTGAATCCAGGAACATTAAGAAGATTTCATTTTTAAAAAATGGAAGGAAAATCCTATATTCTTTCCATTTTGTGACAGAAAATGTCACAAACATTATACATGTTAATATATTAATATATGAAGTTTTAAATTTTAAAAAAATCAAGTTAGGCATTTAGAAAGGAAGATCACAAATTTGAGGGTGAGTCTGCAACTTAGAGAGACTCTGTCTCAAAAATAATAATAAAAAAAAAAGACTAGGGATATAGCTCAGTGGCAAGGCACTCCTCTGTTCAATCCCCAGTATCCCTGCAAAAAGTCAAGTGTGAAAGTTTTTGTCTTTCCTCCAAGAACACTTTTGTTTACCCCTTTTCTACTATCATTCTCCCTACTTATCTACTATGTCATTTGCTAGGTTTCCTTTTTTAAAATCTGAATCTAAAATTACAAACTCTTTAAGTTTTTTTATTACCCTTTATTTTATTTTTTTCGGTGCATGGGGTTGAACCCAAGGCTTTCTGCATGCTAAACAAGCATTTAAGTATTTTACCACTGAGCTACACCCCAGTCCCTATTTTTTATTTAAATTTTAAAAAATTGGGGGGAGGGGCACTGGGGATTGAATCCAGAGGTGCTTTATCAGTGGGTTACATCTTCAGCCCTTTTTATTTTAATACAGGGTCTCTATAAATTGCTGTGGGTCTCATCAAGTTACTGAGACTGGCCTGAAACCTGTGATTCTCCTGCCCCAGTCTACTGAGTTGCTGGAATTACAAGCATGTGCCTCTGATACCAGTCTTGAAACTCAGGATCAGGTCCTCATTCCCCCCTGTTTTGAAGATCAAATACCCCAGAAACGCTGAGGCAAGAGCAAAAAGTAAATTTTATTTAAAAGACAGAAGGGGTAAGGATGTGGGGAGTGGGGGAGAGAGAGAAAGAGAGAGATTGATTCCTCTGGAGAGGAGGGAATCCAGAGCTGGTGCCCACAAGAGTTGGGGTGTACTGTCCCTTTATAGATTTTAGGTTTCTTTCTTCTCATGCCCCAACCCCATCATGCCTAGGTGGAGACCAAAAGGCAGAGAGAGAGCTGTCCAGGGGGTGATGGGTTGGGTTAGAAGATGGAATCCTTCCCCTCTCCTAGAGGTTGCTAGGAACTGATTTGATGGAGAAGTTCTACCTACTCATTTCCTTTTCTTTGATAATCAGCTACCTGTACTTTGCCCTGGTCTTATCTTTTTTTTTAACTTCAAAATTTTGTTTTAATTTTAAAATATTAATAGTCCTTTTAATCACTGCCTTAAACTCTAAAATCACACCTCAGTTACTTAGATATCACTATAATTTCTATTATTTCTATTGCTTGTCACTATTTCTTGTAGATCATGGTCCTGTTCTTTTTTTCTTTCCTTGAATTATTTTTTTTTCAGACTTACATTTATTTGATTGAGATAACTCATTCAAGTACATTAAAGGGGACATAAGTTCTTACATATTTAAAATTGCCTTTTCTTCTCCTAATATATGAATTATTATTTGGCTGGATATATAATTCTAAGGATACAATCATTCAAATCATAATCTTATAAAATATTGTTCCATTGTTATCCAGAACATGTTACTGGATGAGAATTTTGATACTAACCAGAATCAATTGACTTCGTAAGGAAAACTTCCCCCAAATATTAACATGGCTCCTGCCCTCATTTTCTTCAAATTTTTGCTCACATTTAATCTGCTCAATGAGGACTTTCCTATCCAACTCTTCTCCTCCTCCTCCTCCTTCTCCTTCTCCCTCTTCCTCTTCTTCTTCTCCTTCTCCTCCCCCTCCTCCTCCTCCTCCTTCTCCTCCTCTTCCTCCTCCTCCTCCTCCTCCTTCTTTTGGTCCTGGGGCATAAAACCAGCACTTGACTACTGAGTCACATCCTCAGCACTTTATATTTTTTATTGGTATCTAAAAAAAAGTACAATCTGAAATGATAAAAAGTATAGTCCAATAAATATACAAACCAGTAACATAGTCATTTATAACCATTATCAAGTATTATGTATTGCATTTAATCGCAGATTCTATACTTTTATATGGCTGGTACCTCATTTTTTTAATATTTATTTTTTAGTTTTAGGTGGACACAATATCTTTATTTTTATGTGGTGTTGAGGATCGAACCCAGAGCCCCACACATGCCAGGCGAGCATGCTACCGCTTGAGCCACATCCCCAGCCCCTCATATTTTTTAAATTTATTCTAATTAGTTATATATGACAGTAGAATGAATTTTGGCACATCATACATAAATGGAGTATAACTTCTCATTCTTCTAGTTGTATGTGATGTATAAAGTTACACAGACCGTGCAATCATATATGCACATAGGGTGATAATGTCTGATTAATTCTACTATCAGCTCGTCTGTTTTTTTGTTTTCTTTTGGTACTGGGGATTGGACCCAGTGGCGCTTAACCACTGAGCCACATCCTCAGCCCTTTTTATTTTTTATTTTAAGCCAGGGCCTCCCTAAATTTTTGATGCTGGCCTCAAAATTGTGATCCTCCTGCCTTAGCTTCCCAAGCCGCTAGGATTACAGGCATGCCCCCCATCATGCTCTGTAGCACAAAAGGATTTTTACATGAGCATCATCACCACAAAAATGTGAGTCATGCATTGCACTATCACTTTACAATGGCTACGATGTCATTAGGTGAGGAGAATTTTTCAGCTTCAAGATAATCTTATGAAACTACCATTATACCTCACATATCAGATAAAGCACTAATCTCTAGGGTATATAAAGAACTCAAAAAGCTAAACACCAAAAAAACAAATAACCCAATCAACAAATGGGCCAAGGAAATGAACAGATACTTCTCAGAAAAGGATATTCAATCAATCAACAAATATACGAAAAAAATGTTCATCATCTCTAGCAATTAGAGAAATGCAAATCAAAACTATTCTAAGATACCACCTCACTCCAGTCAGAATGGCAGCTGTTATGAATACAAACAATAATAAATGTTATCGAGGTGGGTAAAGGCACACTCATACGTTGCTGGTGGCACCGCAAATATTGGTGCAACCAATATGGAAAACAGTATGTAGATTCCTTGGAAAACTTGGAATGGAACCACCATTTGACCCAGCTATCCTTCTCCTCCATCTATACCCAAAGGACTTAAAAACAGTATACTACAGGGACACAGCCACATCAATGTTTACAGCAGCACAATTCACAATAGCTAAACTGTGGAACCAAACTAGATGCCCTTCAGTAGATGAATGGATTTTAAAAATAAGTATATACATAATGGAATATTACTCAGTAATAAAAGAGAATAAAATCATGGCATTTGCAGGTAAATGGATGGAGTTAGAGAAGATAATGCTAAGTGAAGTTAGCCAATCCCCCCAAAAAACAAATGCTGAATGTTTTCTCTGATATAAGGTGACTGACTCATAGTGGGCTAGGGACAGGGAGCATGGGAGGAATAGACGAACTCTAGATAGGGCAGAGGGGTGGGAGGATAAGGGAGAGGGCAGGGGGTTAGCAATGATGGTGGAATGTGATGGACATCATTATCCAAAGTATGTGTGTGAAGACATGAATTAGTGTGAACATACTTTATATACAAACAGATATATGAAAAATTGTGTTCTATATGTGTAATAAGAATTGGGATGCATTCCGCTGTCATGTATTTAAAAAAATAAAAGCAATTTTAAAAAAAAAGAAACTACCATTATATGTGCAGTTTCTCATTGACTGAAAGGTCAGTATGTGGTGCATGAATGTACATAGCTAATGGATTTTATTTTGTATGACCTCCACCGAGCTGAAAGCGTCAAGAGGGTGAAGGGGTCTTTCTTTCATTTAGTTTTATCATGGGTGAAGGATATGGACAATAAGCCCCAGGGACTTACAGTTTCCCTACCTGTCCCTTACAGTTTCCCAACCTAGCCTCCTGCCCCGCCCTAAATTATCTCCACCACAAAAACTCCTCCCATAACCTGGCCCTGCCAGCCAAAAGTAATTAACTCCTCCCATGACCTGGCTCTGCTAAGACCCTATAAAACCCAGACCCTTGTGGTAGCCAGCTGCCATATGTTCCTTTGGTGCTGAATATAACATTGCTGGTCCATGAGGTCTCCCTCCATTTCCTTTTTTTCTTTGTATGTGCTTTCATTGGGAACTAAAGCCTGGTTCTCGGCCTCTAAGCCTCAGCACCCCTGAATTGTTGCACTGTGTCTGGTTAATCACCTAGTCCTAACACTTTCCAAGGCTTATGCCATCAGGAAAAATGTAAAAGAAATCAATTTCTAGATTCTTACCTTCTGAAGAAACTCTTTCCAAACGTGATGTACAAAGAACGGGCTAGTGTTCAGAGCAACATTTCTACTTTTCAAAATAAAAACACATCTCAACCATCCCAAGTCTTTCAATGGAGCTTTTTTTTTTTTTTTTTTAATTCAAAAGCTTCCAGGGGACAATGCAAAGATGTTGATCTTTTTAGTGGTTAATCAGGACATAATAAACCATTACAACTTATTTTTTCCCCATTCACAAATACGCTTCAGTTAACAGCAAAGTGCTGAAGTGCTGTGTGGTGCATACCTATAACCCCAGTGGCTTGGGAGGCCGAAGCAGGAGGATCACAAGTTCAAAGCCAACCTCAGGAATTTAGTGAGACCTGTCTCAAAATGAAAAATAAAAATGGGCTGGGAATGTGGCTGGGTGGTTAAGCACCTCTAGGTATAATAATAATAATAATAATAATAATAATAATAATAATAATAGTGCCCCCCAATTAAATAAATAAAAAGCGCCAAGTGCTGTGTTATAAACAGAGTATTTTGACCTAGGAATTTATTTAAACCTAAGCAATTACTTTCTGCTATTTCTAATATTAATATATTACTGTTTATATCTTAATATTATTTTTAGAATTTGTAATTATTTAAAATTAAACACTTCAAAATGCCAGAGCTAAATAGATTAGTATATTAGTTATCTCTTGCTGTACAAAAAAAATTACTATAAACTTGAATTTAGCAGCTTAAAACATCACACATTTATTATTTCTGTTCCTGTGGGTTAGGAGTCTGGCTAGGGTTTAGCTGAGTCTTCCCTTGGGGTCTAACAAAGTTGCAATCAAAGTGTTAATTGGACTACACTCTCATCTGTGTATTTGACGGTAGAAGAAATCACTCCCAGTCTCACTCAGGTTATTGGCAGAATTCATTTCCAGGCAGGTATAGAAGAAAAGGCCTTGGCTGCTTGCTGACTGGCTGTTGGCAGCATCATTTACCTCCATGAACCCATAACCAGCAACTAGAGGACACTGGCAGCTACTAGAGGTTACTAGCAGTTCTGTGCCACATGAACTTCTTCAACATGGACAAATACTTTATCAAACCCAAAAGGAGAGGCTCTAGAGTAAGTATCTCAAGCAAGAAAGAGTTCCTATAGCATAATCACAGAATTACTTCCCATCACCTTTGCTGTAATCTTGGTTAGAACTAAAGGGAAGTTATGCCAGTAAATTTTTTGTCACTGTTACAAAACAGCTAAGAGAAACCTAAGAAAAAGGTTTATTTTGGCTCAGAATTTCAGAGATTTTAGTCCCTTATTACTTGTCCTTGTTGCTTTGAGCTGATGGCAGCACAGGTACATTGTGGCAAAGCAGAAAAAGGCTGTTCACCCAGTGGCCAGGAAATAGACACAGAGAGAGGAGAGACCAGGGTCCCAATATCCCATGCAAGGCCACACCCTATTGACTTAACTTCCTTCCACTAGCCCCCTCCCCCTTAAAGTTTCCACCACCTGCCAATATTGCCAAGCTGAGGACCAGGCTTTTAACACCTAGGCTTTTGTGGGACATTCCAATTCCAAACTATAGTTAAAAGGATTCCCATAGGCATGAACTCCAAGTGGAGTTCACTGTAAGTGAACTCAATGATTGTGTCACTGTAGGTACTGTCTACCAGTTAGTAATGTCTGGACCCTTAATGTCACCGAAATGTTTTCTCAAACTAATAAGATTTAGGAGATAACAATTATAGATAATTGTAGTGAATTAGTGTATATTACTCAATGTGGAGTTATAATCCATTCTTTCAAATCATACAGTGAAATTTTTACTGAGAAAGGTTATAGAACACATTTGATAAGACAGATTACTAAAAGCAGTCAAGATTTAAATAATATAATTAATTCATTAATATTAACATGCCAGTATAACAATCCTGATATAATTCCATTTTAAGAACAGTTTAGTATTTTGTTTCTTCTTTATGAATATATACTTGCTAGTGGACTGATTATTTTTAACAGTACTATTTACATTTTTTTCTTGAAATACATAGATTTTTTAAAAACTTGATCATGATGTCTAAAACAATTAATGGAGTTAATTCTTATTTTATATGACTTTTACTTAGTTAATCCCAAATCTGAACACCAGCATCTGAGCATTCTCTTTATGTTGCTTTCTTTCTCATAAATAAACACTATTTTAAGCTACAAATTACACTGCATCATTATAAATTAAGTAATGAGAAATAGCATTTTGATTTATTATCTTTTTATAACTCATTAATGAATTAATTATATCATTTAAATCTTGACTGCTTTTAGTAATCTGTCTTATCAAATGTGTTCTATAACCTTTCTCAGATAGTCTTTTTTCTTTTTTGGTACCAGGGATCGAACCCAGGGGCACTTAAACACTGAGTCACATTCCCAGCCTTTTTGTATTCTATTTAGAGACAGGGTCTCATTGAGTTGCTTAGGGTCTCACTAAATTGCTGAGGCTGTCTTTGAACTCGTGACCCACCTACCTCAGCCTCCAGAGCCACTGGGATTACAGGTGTGTGCCATTGTGCCTAGCAGTCAAGTAGTCTTTATACTATTCTTTAACATACACAACATATATTTAATTTGAAAAATAAATTCAGAATTTTTTGGATAGTCTGATTGGGGATGATAAGACTAACAAAGACCACTGGCCAATTTCCCTCTACTTCCTGAATGAAGAAAACTTTTATCTATAAAATTTAGATGAAAATATATTTAAATTATGTGATGAGACAATGATGTATTGGCAAAAGCATAAGAAATAAACAGTATTTTATTTTTTTAGTGTTCTGTGAGTAAATTGAGCTAATCAAATTATATCAAAGAGTAGAAAATATAATTAATAATCATGCATTAATTCGTGATAAAGACTTTTTGATGGATTTCCAAGAAATGTAAGAAATTGAATGCTTTTTTATGACTGGGTAGCAAATCATTTTGCAAATCACATAGTTTCAAATTCATTTTTTTTCACTAATTAGAAGGAAAACCTAGGGCTGGGTTTGTAGCTTAGTGGTACAGTGCTCCCCTTGCATGTGGAAGGCTCTGGGTTTGATCCTCAGAAAATAAAAGGTATTGTGCCATCTACAATTAAAAATATATTTTTAAAAAAGAAGAAGGAGAACCTAGTTATATTGCCAAGAATAGATTAAAGTTTAGATAAGTATCATTATTGTAGCACATAATTCAGAAAGAACCATTCTATAATTTCTTCTGGTTTTACTACTTATTTATATAAGTAATATTTCTTAGCACCATTATCTATAAAATAAAAAAGAGTAATAGTTTTAACACAAAACTCTGTCTCATTCCAGCAATAAATAATAATTATTTAAAGAAAGATAAATTGGGGGTGGCAGTCATTTCATTAGAAATTGATTTCCAATAGAATTTTATATTTTATTTATACTAATTATCAAAATATTTATGCTTATGTTATTTTGATTGTATACTAATAATGGTTATAACAATTCAATCTAGAAGAAAATTTTTTAATTGATATGTAAAAATTGTGCATATTTATGGGGTACCACATGGTGTCTCAATTCATATATACATTTGTGTAATGTTCAAATCAATGTAAGTACATCAGTCTTCTCCAATAGTTATCATTTATTTATGGTGAAAACTACAATATCCTTTCTTCTAGGAATGCATTATTATTACCTAGTCATCCTACTGTGCAATAGAACAGCAGAATTTCTTACTCCTATTTAACTGTAACTTAGTATCTGTTTAATCACTTTTCCCAATCCCTCCCTCTCAACTACTCTCCCCAGATAATCACTAGTCTACTCTCAGCCTCTATGAGACCAATTTGTTGAGATTCTACATATGTGTGAGATGCTGTGGTATTTGTCTTTCTGTACCTTGTTTATTTCATTTATCATTTTGTTGCCTGACAGAATTCTGTCCTTTTTTATGACTAAAGAGTATTCCACACTGTGTGTGTGTTTGTCTAATATTTTTTATCTGTTTATCAATTGTTGTATATTTAATTGATTCCATTTCTTGGCTATTGTGAATACTGCTCCAACACACATATAGTGCAGATGTCACTTTGACATACTGATTTTATTTCCTTTGGTTATGTGCCCAGTAGAGGTATTGTCTATTTTTGATTTTTTGAGGAAACTCCACACCATTTTCCATAATGGTTGTACTAATTTACACAGTGTATAAGGACTCTTGCTTCTCCATATCTTTGCCAATACTTGTGTGTTAGCTTTTTCCCTGCTGTGGCTAAAGGATTTGACCAGAACAATTTTATAGGAAGAAAAGTTTATTTGAGGGCTCATGGTTTCAGAGATCTTAGCCCATAGAAGGCGGGCTCCATTCCTCAGGGCTCAAGGTGAGGCTCAATATAATAGCAGGAGAGGGTGGCAGAGGAAAGCAGCTCAAATTGGGTGATCAGAAAGCAGAGAGAGAGAGAGAAACTCCATTTGCCAGATAGATATATACCTTAAAGCCACGCCCAAGTTCCTACTTCCTCCAGCCATACTCTACCATCTCAGTGACCACTCTACCACTCAGTTAATCCCTATCAGGGGATTAATTCACTGATTGGGTTAAGACGCTCATAACCCAATCATTTCTCTCCTGAAGCATCTTGCATTGTCTCACGTGAGCTTTTGGGGGACACCTCACTTCCAAACTATAACAACTGGTTATCTTTTGTCTTTTTGATAATAGCCATTCTAACTAGGGTGAGGTGATATCTTGTCATGGTGTTTTTCGAGTTTTTTTGTTTGTTTATTTTTGTTTTGTATTTTTAGTTGCCGTTGGACCTTTATTTTATTTATTTATATTTAGTGCTGAGAATCAAACCCAATGCCTCACACATGCTAGGTAAGTGCTCTACCACTGAGCTACAACCCTAACCCACTCATCATGGTTTTGATTTATATTTCTCTGATGATTAGTGATGTTGAAAATATTCTCAGGTATTTATTGGCCATTTTTATGGTTTTGTTATTTATTGCAGTATTTAGGATTGAACCCAGGGATGCTCTACCACTAAACTACATCTCTAGCCCTTTTATTTATTATTGTTATTATTAGTAGTAGTAATAGAAGTAACAGTGCTGAGGATTGGGGCACTCAACCACTGAACAACATTCCCTGCATTTTTATATATGAATTTATTTTTATTTTGAGACAGGGTTTTGCTAAGTTGTTTAGGGCCTCACTAAATTGCTGAGGCTGGCTTTGAAGCCACTAGGAATACAAGCATGCACCACCACACCCAGCTTTATTTTTAATTTTGAGACAAGGTCTTGTCTTGCCTTGAACTTAAAATCCTCCTGCCTTTGCCTCCTGAGTAGCTGAGATTGCCAGCATGCAGCACCCCACCTGGCTATTTTTATGTATTCCTCTGAAAAATGTCCATTTTAAATTCAGATTCTTTAGGGTTTTTTGCTATTGATTTGTTTGAATTCTTTATACATTTCTGGATATAAACTCCTTATCAGATGAGTACTTTGCAAATACTTTCTTTCACCCTGTAGGTTGTCTCTTCCTCTGCTGATGGTTTACTTTGGTGTGCAGATGCTTGCTTTTTTAGGGGGACATGGAAGAGGCACCAGGGGCACTTTACTGAGCAACATCCCCACCATTTTTATTTTTATTTTGAGACAGTGTCTCACTAAATTGCTCACTAAGTTGCTGAGATTGGACTCAAACTTTCAATCCTCTTGCCTCAGCCTCCTGAGTTGCTGGGATTAAATAGTTATATGCCAATATACCTTGCTACAGAAACTCTTTAGTTTGATGCAATCCCAATTGTCTATTTTTGCTTTTGTTGCCTATGCTTTTGATGCCTTATCCAAAAAAAAAATCAGACCCATATCATGAAACATTTTCCCTATATTTTCTTCTAGTAGTTTCATGCATTGTGTTTGAATCTTTAATCCATTTTGAGTTGACTTTTATATATGGTGAAAGATAGGGGTCCAATTTCATCCTTCTGTATGTAAATATTCAATTTCCCCAACATCTTTTATTGAAAAGACTGCCCTTTCTCCAATGTGCGTTCTTAGCACTTTTGTCAAAAGATCAGTTGGCAATAGAAACATGCATTTACTTCTAGGCTCTCTATTCTATTCTATTGGTCTATGTGTTTGTTTATGTCAATGCCATGCTGTTTTGATTACTAAAGCTTTGTGGTATATTTTGAAGTTAAATAGTGTAATGCCTCTTGCTTTGTTCTTTTTGATCAAGATTGTTTTATCTATTTTAAGTTTGTGATTGTGTGTGTATTTGTATGTGTGTGTTTACATGAATTTTAGGATTTTTTTTTCTAATTCTGTGAAGAAAGCCAATGGTATTTGATAGGAATTGCATTGAGTTTGCAGATTTCTTTGGGTAGCATGGACATTTTAATAATATTGATTCTTCCATGCTCCCTCTGTAAAGCAATGACTTTTCTACCCTGCTGCTATTGGTACCACAGCCAAATAACCAGTACCTATAACCCATTCCTCTGGAGCACATCCCTCTCTCCTTCCTGTTTTCCCCAAAGATTGGTGAGGGCAACCCAACTATCCCACTCCTTGGTCTATACCCAAAGGACTTAAAGTCAGCATTCTATAGTGACACAGCCACATCAATGTTTATAGCAGCTCAATTCACAATAGCTAAACTGTGGAACCAACTTAGATGCCCTTCAATAGATGAATGGATAAAGAAACTGTGATATATATACACACACACACAATGGAATATTACTCAGCATTAAAAGAGAATAAAATTGTGGCATTTGCAGGTAAATGGATGGATGGAATTGGAGAATATCATACTGAGAGAAGTAAGCCAATCCCAAAAAATCAAAGGCTGAATGTTCTTTCGTATAAATGGATGCTGATCCATAATGGGGGTAGGGGCATGGAAAATGGAAGAATTTTGATTGGGCAAAGGGGAGGTAGATGTGGGGAGGAGGCATGGGGGCAGGAAAAATGGTGGAATAAGATGAACCTCATTACCCTAGGTACATGTATGACTGCACATATGGTGTGATGCTACATCATTTACAACCAGAGAAATGAAAAATTGTGCTGCAATTGTGTACAATAATCAAAATGCATTCTGCTGTCATATATACCTAATTTAAATAAATGAATAAGAGATTGGTGAGGGCATGTCCTTGTCCAGGCTTTTCTTCCCCTAGGAGGGTCTGCCACTCTGAATAAGGGCAGCTTGATTGGTCAGGTGATCAAGGTCAAGAGGCTCAAACCACACAGCTGGGGCATTTGTTCTCCTCCATCTGATTAGACAGATGTCCAGCATTCAGGCAAGAAATCATGCTCTGATTCTTGTTATTCTGAATACACTTTGCAAAACACCCACCCCTCAAAATAATATTGATTTTTCCAATCCATGTAGATGATATGTCTTCCCATTTTGTGTATGTGTGTCCTCTTCAGTTTCTTTCATTAACGTTTTTAAGTTTTCATTGTAGAGATATTTCACATTTTTTGTTAAATTTATACATAGATACTTTTTTATAGTTGTAATAAATGGGACTGCTTTCTCAATTTCTGTTCCAGATAATTCAGTATTGGCATAGAGCAATGCTATTGACTTGGGGGGAAAGCACTAGGGATTGAAAACGGGGGTGTATCTCAACAATTGAGACACATCCCCAGCCCTTTTTACTTTCTATTTTTTTTGAGACAGGGTCTCACTAAATTGCCAAAACTGGCTTTAAACTTGCCATACTCCTGCCACAGTCTCCCAAGTCACTGGGATTACAGTCATGAACCACTGTGCTAAGCATTACTGATTTTTTTAAATCCTAATTTGATTATATATATATATATATATATATATATATATATATATATATATATATATGACAGCGGAATGAAATTCAATTCATATTACACAAATAGAGCACAATTTTTCATGTCTCTGGTTGTATAAAAAGTACAGTCACATCATTCGTGTTTTCATACATAGCACTACTGATTTTTTGTATGTTGATTTGGCATCCTGCAACTTTGCTGAATTTATTAGTTCTAATAATTTTTGATGAACTATGTAGGATTTTCTATAAACAAGATTGTATCATGCAAACAGTAATAATTTGACTTCCTTCTTTCCAATTTGGATGTCATTTATTTCCTCCTCTTGCCTGATTGCTCTAGCTAATGCTTCTAGTACTCTATTTAATAAAAGTGGTTAAAGTCTTCTTCCATATCTTAGAAAGTTTTCAGCTTTCCCCCCATTCAGTATGATGTTACCTGTAGGCTTGTCATTCTTTATTATGTTGAGTTACACTCTTTATATACCTAACTTGGTCAGCATTTTTAAAATGTAAAGTCATTTAACTTTATCAAATGCTTTTTCTGTGTTTAGTTGACATGACCATATGATTTTCATTCTTCATTCTGTAGATGCAGTGTATCACATTTATTTATTTATTTACACATGCAAACATCCTTACATCCTGGGATGAATCTTACTTGATGATGTGAAAAAGAAAATATATATGTATTGGTACCAGAGATGGAACCAGAGGGTCCTCTATCACTGAGCTACATCCCCCACCCTTTTCCTTTTTTTTTTTTTGAGACAAGATCTTGCTAATTTGTTCAGGCTGGTCTCAAACATGAGAGCTTCCTGCCTCAGTCTCTTAAGTTACTGCAATTAAGGTAGGGGCCACCATGCCTGGCTTCCACTGGACACTTTCTAAAACAATAATGAGTTTTATTTTTAATTTATCACAGAGCAACAAGGGCTATATTCAAAGTATGATGTTATAGAGGTTTACATTTAAATGTTAATAGATTACAAAATGTTGATAATTACATCCTTTGCAGTTATATAAACTTACAAAGAAAAACTTAAGATGTTAACTCTAAAAATGCGTGAAGGTCCCAAAAAAACCAAAGGTCAAATGTTTCTCTGATATGTGGAAGGTTACTCCAATGGGTAGAGAGGAGAATAGAAATTCAGTGGATTCAACAAAGGGGAATGAAGGGAAGGGAAAGTTGATAAGAAAAGGAAAGACAATAGAATGATTTTGACATAATTTTCCTGTGCACATATATGAATACACCACAGTGAATCTCACCATCCTGTACATCCACAATACATTAATTTTAAAAATAATAATGACTAAGGGTAAATGCCAGAAAGATCAATAGAGGGAGGGGAGCAGTTAGAAGAGAAAAGGAAGGAAAAAGAGAGGTCCTGGGATCTGAATTAGAATAAGATATATTCTATGCTTTTATAATTATGTCAAAATGGATTCTACTGTTATTTATAAATAAAAACAATCGATTAAAAAATAAAGTTAAAAAATGTTTTAAGCAATTCATAGTTTTTCAAAATTAATTTGGAAGGTTAAGCTAAAAACATGAAGACAATCACTATATACAGCCTCTAGCTGCTGAGAACTGCTGCTTCCCCCAAGCCCCAGAAGGTCTCTCTAGTACTTAAATGAAATATCTGCATTACTGACACCTACCCGGATTAGAAATCTGTTGTCCACACCTCATGAATGCCAAGTCAACCACCAAAAGCAGGCCACACCAAGCCAGTTTTCTCTTTGCCAACCAGAGTAGAGTATCTGTTTCCTCCCTGTTATCCAGCAACTCACATTTCTCGCCTGGCACTTACAGTTCCAGGATACCCTGGCAAAAGCAGGAAATGGACCAGGTCTCAGGGAAACTGAGAACAGATACAAAACCTCAGACATGGTAGGGGAAAATATGAACCCACTTATAAGAATCAGGGCAAAAGGAAGGGAGTTTGAAAGAACATGAAATGGATTTTTATTTGAACTGAAGATATAACATCAAAACAAGGTGACTAGATGTATAATAGCCACAATAAGTGCCTGGCTCTCCTCCTTGCTGAGAACAGTTTTCCCCAGTACCTGATGAAGCAGAAAGCATGCAGACAAGACTCAGAAATACTCATCTGGGGCTGGGGATGTGGCTCAAGCGGTAGTGCGCTCGCCTGGCATGAGTGCGGCCCGGGTTCCATTCTCAGCACCACATACAAACAAAGATGTTGTGTCTGCCGAAAACTAAAAAAAGTAAATAAATATTAAAAAATTCTCTCTCCTCTCTCACTCTCTCTTAAGAAAAAAAAAACCTCATTTATAAAAAAAAAAAAAAAAAAGAAAAGAAAAGAAAAAAGAAATACTCATCTGACTAAATGGTTTGAAGGCATTCAAATCAAGACCTCCTGACTCCAAAGCCTTCTGTGATAGGTTGAATTGTGTCTCCCATACAGATAAGTCCAAGTCTTAACCCCAGGTCTGTGAATGTGACCTTACTTGGAAATAGGAATTTTGCAGATTTAATTAAGATACAAGTTAGAATGAGGTCAGGCTGGATCAGGGTGGACCCTAAATCCAATCACTGGTATCCTTATAAGAAGAAATACAGAGACACAAAGGGAAGATGGCCACATGAATACAGAGGCAGAAAGTGGGGAGAGGCAGGTAGAAGACAAGGAATGCCTTGCATTGCAGGAAACCACCAAAAGCTGGAGGAGGAAAGGACAGGTTCTTCCACAGAGGCTCAAGGAAGCATGGCCTTGCCAATACCTTAATTTTGTCTAGCCTCCTGTGAGAAAATTTCCATTGTTTCAATGTACTTAGTTTACAATAATTTATTATATCAGCCCCAGGAAACTAACGTGCCTCCCTATTGAGAAGTTATACAATATCAGGGATTCTCACTTAACTACTATTTGATTTAATGCAATTCAGCTAAACAGACATTTATTCAAGGCATCCTTAGTGTTTGTTAATACACACTGTGTTTCCATGTCTTTCACAGTGGTGAGGAAGACAGACATAATCAACTGCTAGATCTATCGAACTATAACCAGAGAGGAAAAGACTGGAGATTAAACAAGAAATTATAAAAATAAGGATGACGATTTCATGGCCTTCCAATGTCATGTGAGGTCATTATTCAACGGACCTGCCCAAGGATTATTTGAGTCCCTGCTTTTGTTTGGCTTTGCTATTTGCTATTATGTTGAGCCCCATTATGAAGTTACATATTAATTTGTAGATTTTTGTCCGATAGGAAAAAATGTCAGATGTTCTAATTTTATTATCTGTAGGCATTACATTCTTTTTAAAAATTTATTTATTTTTTATAATTGGGTATATATGACATCATAATGCACTTTGATTCATTGTACACAAATGGAGTTAACATTCTTTTTTAAAAAATCCTTTCTGGTGAACTACCTAAGCCTCTGTGCCTTGAATGCTCTTGGGTACCCACTTTACCATCTTACTACTCCCTTCCTTTGTTGAGTTGAGGATATTTTTGATATGTTCATTCTATGTATGTATGTGAATCATGTTTTTAACTTTTTGAATTGTGTACTTTAGCAGGGAGCTGTTATAAAGCTTAAGAGAGCCAGGTGTGATGGAGCATGCCTGTAAACTCAGTGGCTCGGGATGCTGAGGCAGGAGGCAAGTTCAAAGCTAGCTTCAGCAATTTAGTGAAACACTGTCTCAAAATAAAAAATAAAAAAGGGCTGGGGATGTGGTTCAGTGGTTGAGCGCTCTGGGTTCAATCCCTGGTACCCCCCCCCCTCAAAAAAAGTGATCTTAAGTGATACAATATGAATAATATTATCAATATGGTATGATTCCTGAAGTTAAGTAGGTGTTGAATGAGTTAGAGTTGTCCTTTAGCAGTTGAAAAAAGTCTGGGGGACTCTGGAGAAGCAACCACTTAGAGATGGCTTACTTCAAAGGAACCAGTGTGTTAACAAAAAAAAATTGTGTGAGACTCTTTATTCTCCTCCTATTTTTCTTGTCATTCTTATTCATATTTGTTGCTGAGGCAGATATATACATGCCCCTGTCCCTCAAATGCTCTTAGGTACCAGCTTTGCCATCTTACTACGTCCTTCGTTTGTTGAGTTGAGGACATTTTTGACACGTTCATTCTATTATATATATATGTATATATATACATATATATATATACACACACACACACACACATATACACACATATATACACTGATTATTTTATGTAAAAATATATACATATAATGTATATACATATATATATTACATATATCTAACACACACACACACACACACACACTGGTTATTTAACCCAGAAGCACTTAATCACTGAGCCACATCTCCAGCCCTTTTTATTTTTTTATTTTGAGACAGGGTCTCACTAAGTTGTTTAGGGTCTCCCTAAGTTGCTGAGTCTGGCCTTAAACTTGCAATCCTCCTACCTGCTTCAGCTTCCCAAGCTGCTGTATGCACAGGCATGCACTACCATGCCTGGTGAGGCAGATATCTTAAATTAAGAATCTATTCATGGTCCAACCATCCACCCCCTAAGGCTTCTTATTTGTCTTCTGTAGTGACCCCTCGACTAGGAAAACCCTCCTTTTACTTAGCATTCTTTTCTTTTTAATCTCTTAGACATAACTTTGTTAAAATAATAGGGCAAAATTTATACTAAATCCAGAATCATTAGTAAATTTGAAGACAAGTCTTGGCAATCTTTGCAGCAGTACAAAAGTAGTAAAAAAAAAATACAAGCAAGATTTCTGCAAGTTAAAAAAAATTAATGCAGAAATGATGCTCTTAATTTCTAAGACACTTAAAAATTATAAGTACTTTTAAGAAAACCAACTTACCATCAACCTCACTGGGACACATCATCCTTGAGCTTATAAAGAACACTTAGTGACAATTTTCTGCCAGCTGTGGCGGCTCACTCCTGTGATACCAGCTACTTGAAAGGTGGAGGCAGTAGGATTATGAGTTCAAGGTCAGCCTGGGCAATTTAGCAAGACTCTGTCTCAAAAAAGAAAGAAAGAAAAGAAATAGGTTGGGGATGTAGTTAAGTGGTAAAGTGCCCCTAGTTTCAATCCTCAGTATTTAAAAAAAAAAAAAAAAAAAAAGCTTTTTTTAAAAATGGTGTTCTTTTTCACAGTTAATATGAAATAAAGCACCCATGTGCAGTGACTGAGGAGGCCAAAGCAGGAAGGTCTCAAGTTAGAGGCCAGGTTAGGCAGTATAGGAAAATCCTATTTCAAAGTAAAATTTAAAAGGGCTGGGAATATAGATCAGGGGGTGAGCACCCTTGAGTTCAATTCTCAGCACAAACAAACAAAAAAACTTGAAACAGCAACAAATTTAAGTATTCAGAGCCCTGAAATAGAAGTACAATGTATGGAGGAGAACAGTGGCACACTCCTGTAATCTCAGGAACTCTGGAGGCTGAGATAGAAGTATTCCAATTTTGAGGACAGTCTCAGGAATTTCGTGAGGCCCTAAATAACTTAGTGAGGCCCTGTCTCAAAATAAAAAGAGCTGGGGATGGAGTTCAGTGACAAAGCGCCCCTGGGTTCAATCCTCAGAAACAAAACTAACAACAACAACAAAAAAATACAATATATGTTCTCTGCACAGTTGGAAGTGTCTAGAGAGAAGAGAGGGAAAGAAACAAGTCTCTTGAGGAACTAGAACCTGTAGAACTTCTTAATTTTGAGGTCAGAAATAGGGCCAAGCTGGGCGTGATGGTGCATACCTGTAATCCTAGCAGCTCAGGAGGCTGAGGCAGGAGGATCACAAGTTTAAAGCCAGTCTCAGCAATTTAGCAAGGCCCTAAGCAACTTAACAAAACCTAGTCTCAAAATAAAAAGAGAAAAAAGAACTGGGGGTATGGCTCAGTGGCTAAGCACCCTGGTTCAATCCCCAGTACCAAAAGAAAAGAAAAAAAAAACAAAGGAAGAAAGAAAGAAATAGGACCAAGGTGTATGAGAAACAACAACAAAGTGATTTGGGGCAAGCATATAACATCGGCACCACATGTGGGTATATATATAATTAATTTGTGCAACATTTTCATAGAGGGCAAATTTTATTTGTTTCCTAAATGCTTTTAAAATAAAATATGTAGACCAGGCATGGTGATGCTGCTGTATAATTCCAGGGTCTTGGGAGGCTGAGGCTGAAGCAGGAAGATCATAAGCTCCAGATCAGCCTCAGCAACTTTAAGAGAATTTAAGCAACTAAGAAAGATCCTGTCTCAAATTTAAAAATAAAAAGGGCTGGGAATGTTGCTCAATGGTTAAGCACTTCTGAGTCCAACCTCTGGTTCTAAAATTAATTAGTTAATTTTAATTAAAAAAAATATATATATATATATGGCCTGGGGATGTAGCTCAGTGGCAGAGGGCTTGCCTAACATGTGTGAGGCACTGGGTTTGATCCTTAGCACCATATACAAATAAAAAATAAAGTCATTCTGTCCATCTACAACTACAAAATTTTTAAAAAATAATAAAATATATAGCATTATTTATTATAGCTATCTCTATATTTCATCTTCCTATATATTAGTTATAGTAAACAGTTTAATTTTCTGTTAATCTTCATCAGTGCATTGTTCTTTTTTGATATAATAATTTAAAAAATAGATGTTGGGATTGGGGTTGTGGCTCAGTGGTAGAGCGCTCACCTAGCACGTGCGAGGCGTTGGGTTCTATCCTCAGCACCACATTAAAAAATAAATAAATAAAGTGAAGGTATTTTAAAAATTAAAAAAAAAATAGCTGTATTGTAGTAGTATGACCTTCCATGAAGAGTACCTGAATGGCACCCATAAAAAAAATTGAACCATGGTAAATGCTGCCACCTTGTGGAATAGTAAAAGAATGCAAGAACCTATAAATCTAAATTTAGCACTCTCTCATCCAAGCCTTCATTCATTCTTTCTTTCAACATTTACCCTGTACCAGGCTCTGGTTAAGATTTGGGCACATAAGACAACAGAGACACAGTCTTTATTATCAAAATATATAGTCAGTCTTCCAGACAAAAGATGTTGCTAAAACATTGTCCAGAATAGAACACCTTCTTGGGTGGGGTAGTGAAGGAACACAGGACTTTCCCAGAGTCATGGATAACCACACTGACTTTATGATGTGGCTTTCTGTTGTGAAAGTTTCCTAGGTGAGATTTTCCTGCTCATTTTTCCCCACTATCAGGAAAGACAAGGGAACACACAGAGCTGATCGGTCTCAGGACCTAAGAAATGTGAAATATTTTTCATTTACCTCTTTAGATTTACCCTTTACCCACATTCCTTCTGCTTTGCTTTTGAGAAGGCTGATCAGTATGGACTGCTCCTATCTACTCCCTTGAACAACTACTTCCAGTTTTATTCAGATCATAGTGGGGATAAGGAGGCACAGGCAGGAGATTTGCAAGAAGAAGGAGAATTCTAGTATAGTATTTATATCCATACTCTTTCCCATCCAGGCCATCTGGGGCTTACCGTATCCCTCAATAACAGAACTCAATTTATCCCTCTCCGAGGTTTCCTATATTATTAGGCTTACCCCTTGGAGATCATTCCTCTAAATCATGTTTTTTGTTTTGTTTGTTTTTGAGCTACATGCCCAGCCCTTATTATTTTTTCTTTTGAGATCGCGTCTCATTAAGTTGCCCACAGCCTCCAAAGTTGCTGGGATTACGAAGGTGAGTCCCCTTATCCAGATTCTCTTCAAATCAAATTAATTGGAATGTGCCTCTGCTTTCCTGTTTCCTCATTCATATATAACAAACAAATAAATGATTGGATATATGAATTCTACACAAATGAAAGACTTAATTCAATATCTGAACAAATTAAATCATGAATGAATGAATGAATTAATTGGTATTGAAACGAATATATGCAAACCAATTGCAAGTATGGAGAATATTTTGTGCAGGAATAATTGCATAATTACAAAGCAAATGAATGATACCCACGTAAAAACTTGAATGGAATCATGAATGAAGAATGGATTCTCAAAAACATGAATGAAGATCACATTTAAAAATTTTAAACAGAAATTTTTAAAACTGATACATAACATAAAAATTGTACATATGTATGGGGCACCATGTTATGTAGCTATACATATAAAGGGGGTTTTTTTGTTGTTTTTTTGTTTGTTTGTTTGTTTGTTTGGTATTGAGGGATTGACCCAGGGGCTCTTAGCCACTGTGTCACATCCCCAGCCCTTTTTATTTTTATTTTTTTTATTTTGAGACAGAGTCTGGCTAAGGTGCTTAGAATCTCACTAAATTGCTGAGGCTGACTTTGAACTTGTGAGCCTTCTTCCTCAGCCTCCTGAATCACTGAAGTTTTTGTAATGTTTGAGTCAATTTAAACACATCTGTTTTAACCAACTTTGCATCCCTATGACCAATATACTTTGACAAGAACAATTCAGAGTAGGAAAAGTTTACTTTGACTCATGGTTTCCAAGGTTCAATCCATGAATTGAATTGGCGAACTCCATTGCTTTGGGCCTACCATGAGGCAGAACATCATAGCAGAAGAGTGTGGAGGAAGAAAGCTGCTCATTTCACCACAGCCAAGAAGCAGAAAGAATTTAAAGGCAAGAATCCAGGGATAATAAAATCCCAAGGACATGCCCCCACTGGCCTATTTCTTTCAGTCCTAGATAGCTTATAGTCACTACCCATTAATCCATTCAAATCATTAATCTATCAAATGGATTATTCCACTGATTAGGTCACAGCTTTCATAATTGAATTATTTCATTTCACTTGGAACATTCCTGCATTATCTCTCACATGAGCTTTCCGGGGATACTTCATTCCCAAACCATAACATATATCTCCCTCTTTAAATATTTATTGTTTCTTTACAGCACAAACATTCAAAATTCTTTCTTCCATCTTTTTTAAAATATAACACCGCTTTTAATCAATTTGAATACCCAATTTTACCACCTCCCCAGACTAACATCTACTAGAACATATGCAAAGAAAAGGAATGAATGAGCTTCTCTTTCAATTAGGGCTGTTATGTGGAAATAAAGTCTAGAGAGAGGAACTCAGAAGCTAGGTTAAGAAAAATACTGAAAATCTCAAGGAAAAAATAAATTCGTTTTAAGGAAAAAGACAGAGATGAGTTAGACATTTCCTCGGAGGAGCAAAAAACAAAGATGGGATATAGAGAGTGGAAGGAATTAGGCTCCTTTTCCCTGGAGGAAACACAACAATGATTCACAGACTCAGAGACAAGGAGCCATGGAATAGGCAACCAGTCAGCAAACATTGCCATGAGGATAATTAAGCCATGGGTAGGAGAACAATGAAGCATCTACATGCCACATCTGGATGCCAAAGTTAAGAGGACTGACAAAATGTTTTCCTCAAGACTCAGATATCATCCATTAAGTTACTGGATCATGATGCAAAAACCACTTTCCAAAAGACCATCGTCCCTCATTTGTTCTAAATGTGATGTTTTTTAGTCAAGATTTAGTATTCATGGGCTGGGGTTGTGGCTCAAACAGTAGCGCGCTCGCCTGGCATGCGCGTGGCCTGGGTTCGATCCTCAGCACCACATACAAACAAAGATGTTGTGTCTGCCAAAAACTAAAAAATAAATATTAAAAAATCCTCTCTCTCTCTCTCGCTTTAAAAAAAAAAAAAAAGATTTAGTATTCATGCCAAAACATGCAGAGGATGAAATAAGAAGACATTTAAAAGTTACAAAGCACTAAATGGTAGCTTGAACCCTTGTTTTCTGATTTACCTCTCCTGCAAGGTAAGAGGAAACATCTGTATTACAAGCGTGGTCCAGAAGGACACAATTTTCATACTAGAAACTTAAGTAAATTCTGAAGAATATGAAAGGTATTCAGGAGGAAAAAAAATCATGACTTTTGATCTTGAAATACTATTTCTGGGAATTTTCTTTTTCTTTTTTTTTTAATTTTTTATTGTTGGTTGTTCAAAACATTAATTTTTTTTAATTTTTTATCTGGGAATTTTCTTAAGAAAATAGTCACACAAACATAAGACGCAGAGGCAAGGATGTTCATTGCAGCAGTTTATGCTTCTTAAGAATTCCTTACTCAAAATGCTTGGGATGAGAAGTGTTTCAGATTTGTTTTTTGTTTTTTTTTCACATTTTGGAATATTTACACGTAATATATCTTGGGTATGGGACCCGAGTAGAAGTATGAAATTCATGTTTTATATGTACCTTATACATAGCCTGAAGATGATTTTATACAGTCTTTTTAGAATATGGGATAATAAAATCCCCCAGGACATGCGGTCATATATAGACTTTTACACTATGATGTCATGTCAGTGCTCAAAAAACTTCAGATTTTGGACATTTGGGATTTTAGATTTTTGGATGCTCAACCTGTGTAAATTAAAAAAGAAAGAAGCCATGCATCGTGATACGTAACTATAATCCTAGCTACTCAGAAGGCTGAGACAGGAGAATTGCAAGCTTGAGGCCAGCCTCAGCAATTTAAACTCTGTTCCAAAAATTTTAAATATACAAATAAATTAAAACTAAAGGTCTGGGATGTAGCTCAGTGGTAGAGTACCCCTGAGTTCACTCCCCAGTACTACTACTGCTACTACTACTACTACTACTACTACTACTAATAATAATAATAATAATAATAATTTAGAAAGAGAGAAAGAAAGAAACAACACAAATGTCCATGATTAGGATATTAAAGCAATCACTAATAATACCTGTCAGGCATTGAGCTATGTATTAACTCCTTTAATCTATGCAATAATCTTTTTTCTTTTTGTTTTCTTTCTTTTTTTCCCCTTTTTTATTTTTTTGTTTTGTAATTAAATCCATTTCAGAGGTGAGAAAATGAAGGCCCAGAGAATTCAACTTACTTTCACAAAGTTAGAAATTCGTGGTGGGGCTGGGGATGTGGCTCAAGCGGTAGCGCGCTTGCCTGGCATGCGTGCGGCCCGGGTTCGATCCTCAGCACCACATACAAAACAAAGATGTTGTGTCCGCCAATAACTAAAAAATAAATATTAAAAAATTCTCTGTCTCTCTCTCTCCCTCTTTCACTCTCTCTTTAAAAAAAAAAAAAAAAAAAAAAAGAAATTCGTGGTACTAGCGCTTGAACTGAGGCAATCTATCCCAGTGTCTAGGCTTGTAAAACCTTGTCATACTATCCCTGTATAATCAAAATTCTCAACTCTTTATATTGATAAGAAAGGATGGCTACAGAACACTACTATTTATTTATTTATGTTACTGGAGATTTGACCCAGGAGGACTCTACTACTGAGCTACATCCCCAGCTCTTTTAATTTAATTTAATTTATTCATTTATCTTGATACCAGAGATTGAACCCAGGGGCACTTAACGACTGAGCCATATCCCCAGTCTTTTAAATTTTTTTTTATTTTTTATTTTGGACAGGGTCTCACTAAATTGCTCATGGCTTCACTAAGTTGCCCAGTCTGGCCTCAAATTTGCAATCCTCCTGCCTCAACATCCTGAATTGCTGGGATTACAGCCATGCACCACTGCACCTGGCTAAAAATGTATATATTTCTAAAGGTAAAATCAATGATTCTCATACAAATGTAAAATGAACATTTGTCATGTTCTGACAAATGGAAGTTTTAATTTAACTCTTTAGTGAGAAAACCAGTAAAAGATATTATAACTAGTTCAAAGGAGAATTCAAAATGATATGTAGATACAGAGATAAATATTAGTAGATGACAGACTGGGTGCAGTAACACACCCTTGGGCTCCCAGTGACTTGGGAGGCCAAAACAGGAGAATGGAAACTTCAAAGCCAACCTGGGCAACTCACTGAGTCACTGTCTTAAAACTTTAAAAGTGAGGGAATAAACTGGTATATACACACAATGGAATATTACTCAGCATTAAAAGAGAATAAAATTTATGACATTTGCAGGTAAATGGATGGAGTTGGAGAATATCATGCTAAATAAAGTAAGCCAATCCCAAAACACCAAAGGCCGAATGTTCTCTCTTATAAAGTGGGTGCAAATCCATAATGAAGGGCTCATGGGAAAAATGGAGGAGCTTTGATGGGGCAAAGGGGAGGGAAAGGTGGCCGGAGGGCATGGGAGCAGGAAATATGGTGGAATGAGATGTATGTCATTACCCTAGGTACACGTGTGACTGCACATATGGTGCGACTACATTGTACAGAGAAATGAAAAGTTGTGCTGCAATTGTGTACAATGAATCAAAATTCATTCTGCTGTCATATATACCTAATTAATATTAATTAATTAATTTTAAAAAAAAGAAAGTGAGGGAAAGGTTGGGGATATAGTTCAGTGGTACAGTGCCTCTGTTTTCCATCCCCAGCACAGCCACATACACACACACAAAAAAAAAGAAAAGAAAATAGATATAGATAAGAAATGCTGTGATTAATTTACAAATAGATGTAAAATTGGTTTTTACCATGAGGGTAGGGAAAGAAGTCAATTGTCCCTAACCTGGATAGAATTCATTTGCACATTTATGGATTAGAGTCATTTACATTGCTCTCTGTTTTCTACCATTTAACTAATTAATTAATTTTGGCACTTGATTGAACCCAAGGGCATTTAACCACTGAGCCACAACTCCAGCTCTTTTTATTTTTTATGTTGAGACAGGGTCTTGCTAAATTGCTTAAGGTCTTGCCAAGTTGCTGATGCTGGCATTGGCACCCACCTGTTTTCTACTATTTATGAAGTTGTGAACAGTCCCAAAAAAATCAAAGTAGAAGTTTGAGGTGAGGGGGAGTGGTGGGAATATAGCTCAGTGGCAGAGAACTTGGCTAGCATGCATGAGGCCCTGGGTTTGATCCCCAGCACTGAAAAAAAAAAAAAAAATCAAAGATCCTAACAGAAGAATGTATGACAGCATACCAGTATTTTCTTTTTCTTTTCATTTCTTCTTCTTCTTTTTTTAATTTTCCTCATTTTGAAGTCCTGTACAAATTTCGAATTGTTTGTCTTTTAAGTCAGGATGCCTAATTTCTTTTTCAAAATAATAGTTTATATTTGTTAAAAAGATAATTTGATACTGCCAGTATGGCTTTTTATTATTTAATCAAAATTAAAAGCAGAATTATTTCAGGTGTATGTAAGTATATGTAACTCATTGCTCATAAAATTCATGACTAGCAGAGAAAAAATTATCACTGTAAAATATTTTTTTGCTGATCTCAATATATGTTATTGAAGAACATGACTGTTGGTTATAACACAGGATTTCCAGTTATACTTCAATTTCAGATTAATGAAAATAAAATTATTAAAAATTATTTTAAAATTAATATAAGTATGTGTCAAAAACAGAAAAAAATAGCTACATCTTACCTGTGTTTTCTAATTGAAAAGATGTGGTACTTTCAAGGACATAGAATGTGCTCAAAGTTGTTTGCTTTTACTTTTATTACTTTATTCAAGAACTCATCAAAAGCCACAGTGGTGCATGCCTGTGATCCCAGCCACTAGGGAGGCTAAGGCAGAGGATTGCAAACTGGAGGCCAGTTTGGGCAATTTAATGAAACCCTGTCTCAAAATAAAAGGTTAAAGGGGCTGGGGATATATCTCAGTGATAGAGTGCTCCTGGATTCAATTCCCAGTACTCCCCCTCCTCCCCGCCTCACACAACCAAGGCATTGATCATAACTGTAACTTTAAATTGTCCTCAGACAGGAATGGTAAGACTATGGGTAACATACAGTCATACATTCCTTTCATTATTTGAGGCAGGTTCAATTATGATACCCAATCACAACTTTCTAGTTCATGCAGGACATGAAAAGACACATCTCTTCCTCTTTTCTAGTAAAAACTATCAAGCCTAACTTCTGAATGTAGAAGGACATCTCACAAGAATTTCACAACGATGACACATTTTCATTCCTGTTGCAGTAGGAATGATTTACCTTTTTAAACAGGGTCACATAGATCTTGGTTTGCTCGTTCCTCCTACTATGCAAAACAAAGGAAAAAATCTTACATGGTATACTGAAAGAAGAGCATTTCCCATAACACCAGGTCAAAGAAGTGTGATAAAAGAAGAGGGTACAATTCTTAAAAAGTTTCAGAGATAGAGTCAATAGTTTAATTGTGATTAGAGAGGAGAAATGCATGAAAGCAGGAGTTGAGAATGATGACCTGGCTTCTGGGGTTTGTGGCTGAATGAATTGTGTGGCCATCACTGATGCAGAAAATAGAGGGCAGTCTTGACTTTTATGTAAAAGACACTTTGCAAAGGTGGGATATGAATGTCGTTACTTTTCCTGAACATCTCCCTTTCCTTCATCAGCTGTTCTACATTCTGAATAATTTACCTAGCAAACTACATTAAATTTCAGCTCATTCTCTCTTCTCAGAAAATGGAGACCTATATTATATCATCAGAGCTTCTGATCAGTATTCCCATAATGAGTTCCTATAAATTCCAACTCACAGTAAACAAGATGAAATTTGTTTATCCTACTCAGTCTTGTTGAGGGGAAATGTACAATTTTCTGTTAAGTCTTTGGCATGCTGAAAACAGCTTGAAGATGCTTCATTCATTGGTTAGTGCCCTATAAGTAACTGTGGAAAATAAAAGAAAACATTTTTTCTTAATATTTCACTTATACCTAATGTATAGTTCTTTTTTCTGGTATTGGTGATTGAACGCAGAGGTGCTTTAACACTGTGCTACATTCTAATCCCTTTTTATTTTTATTTGAGACAGGGTCTCACTAAGTTACTGAGCATCTTGCTAAATTGCTGAGGCTGGCCTTGATTTTGTAATCCTCCTGCCTTAGCCTCCTGAGTCACTGGGATTACAGGTGTGTGCCACCACATCCAACTCTAATGTATAATTCAAAGATCTACTAAAAACTCCATTTATTCATGGGGTTGGGGTTGTGGCTTAGTGGTAAAGCGCTTGCCTAGCATGTGCAAGGCCCTGGGTTCAATCCTCAGCACCACATAAATAACTAAATAATATAAAGGTATTTTGTCCAACTACAACTAAAAAATAAATATTAAAAAACTCCATTTATTTATAATCCCTACAAGTTCCTGGCACCAACTGAGAGCATGAGGTTTATTTTTTGGGGGGGGACGGGGGGGGGGGGTTCCAGGGATTGAACTGAGAGGCACTCAACCACTGAGCCACATCCCCTGCTCTTTTTGTATTTTATTTAGAGACAGGGTCTCCCTAAGTTGCTTAGAATCTTGCTAAATTGCTGAGGCTGGCTTTGAATTTGCAATCATCCTGCCCTCATCCTCCTCAGCCACTAAGATTACAGGCATGCGCCACCGTACCCACAAGCCCTTTCTATTTTTACCTTGAGATATGATCTCACTAAAATTGCCCAGGCTGGCCTCAAACTTGAGATCCTCCTGTCTCAGCTTCCTGAGTAGATGGAATTACAAGCATGTACCACTTGGTTTACCCTTACCCTTTTTTTTTGGTATGTTATTGGGGATTGAGCAGGGATAGTATACCACTAAACTATTTCTCCAGCCCCCTTTTTTCAATTTCTTATTTTGAGACAGGGTCTCACTAAATTGTTGAGGCTGGCTTGAACTTCCTCCACCTCCAAGTAATTGGGTGACAGCCATGTGCCACCATGCCCCACTACTGTTACCAATTTTGACCCCAAATGGGATCCCTTTTCCCCTCAGAGTTGTGGAACCAATAATAAGACCAAGTGCCAACTGAGCAGTGAAATAAGTTTTTATTCTTGGCCAAAAATAGGAGAAGCAGGTACAAAAGCTCACAGATCTGCTTCTCTACCCATTGGGGTTGGGAGGTTATAGATTAAAGGTAAGAGAAGTCAATGTATCAAAATGCATTCTGCTATCAAATATACCTAATTAAAATAAACAAATTAATTAATGAAATAAAAAGGTAAGAGAAGTGAATGGAAAAGATGGGCTAACAAAAGAGAAGGTTATTCATGTCTTTTCTGGGAATGACCAGAAATTTCTCCTGAAATCCATGCACTACCTCTTTTCACTCCTTTTATGCTTCTTTCTCATGATCATTATGGCAATCATTGACTGTCACTGTGCTGGAGGAAGTGTCATTTATCAGGCAAATGGGATCATGATGAAGTTGGAGGTTGTCAGATGGTTGGTCTGGTAGCCCTCTTATACCCAACTGGTTTCAGCAAGCTCATATGAAGAGGAAATTCTGGCTCTTAGGCTTCTGTCTTAAAGAAAAGCAAGGCTAGGGCAGGGTAGAGATTCACCAAGGACACGGGACATGGTGATGCTCCCATATAATCCCAGTGGCTCAGGAGGCTGAGGCAGGTGAATCACAAAGCCAGCCTCAGCAACTTAGTAGTAAGGTCCTAAGCAATTTAGTGAGAACTTGTCTCAAAATAAACATAAAAGGCCTGGGGATGTGGTTCAGTGTTTAAGCACCCCTGGATTCATTCGCTGGTACCAAAAAAAAAAAAAAAACACTTCCACACAAGAACTCTTCAACTTTATGGCTCTTGATGATAACAATTTGGTTCCTGTAGACCCTTCCAGTTAATCCAATTTATATTCTGTCTCTTGAACACAACCTGAATTTACACATCTGCCTAAAGTATCAGTTTCTCAATTTTCACCTACTTATATTTTCATTTTGCTCTTATAGAAAGACTGAACTCAAATGTGGCTTCCATCAGGATTTATTTGGAATCCTCTAGCACCCAATATGGAGCCTGCTTAGAGATAAGTGGAAAACTGTCTGCTAAATAAGTGAGTTTTAAAAAGTTTTCAAAAGGCTGGGGTTGTAGCTCAGAGGTAGAACATTTACCTAGTACATGTGAGGTCCTGGTTTTGATCCTCAGTACCACATAAAAATAAATAAATAAAATAAAGGTATTTTGTCCATCTACAACTAAAAAAAATATTAGAAAAAATAAAAGTTTCCAAGGAATTTAGATTATATTATCAACCTAAAATTATCTGTATAGACTACAATCATGCCTTCATTGGTTTCTTTTAAGAGGTTTTCACATAAAATAACTCAATATAATTTGGAAATCATATCTCATGAAGCACTTGTTTTAAATAGTTAGACCTTTTGTTATGACAATTACTTACTTGATTTAAATGATGAAACCCCAAATAGAGGGTGGGCAACTTGTTAAGTGTTCTGTTAGTGGAGAATACAGTGGTGAGCAACGTAGGTTAGGACTTTTCTCCCCAAATTTACACACTTTCATTTTAATTGGGTATGGAGATGAAAATAAACAAATGAGCGAGAATTGTATAAAAGTGATGCAAAATGGAGGTAGAGATTTAAGTCATGGAGACTTAAAACTTTGGTATGGTGTCACATGCCTATAATCCCAGTGGCTTGGGAGGCTAAGGCAGGAGGATGTGGCTCAGTGGTAAGTGCCCCTGAGTTCAACCCCAGGGACCAAAAAAATAAAAAGTAGGGGCTGAGACTGTGGCTCAGCAGTAGAGCGCTCGCCTAGCATGATCGAGGTCCTGGATTTGATCCTCAGCACCACATAAAAATAAAATAAAGATATTGTGTCCAATTACAACTAAAATATTTTTAAAAAATAAAACCTCAGCAACTTAGTGAAAACCAAAATAAAAAATAAATAAGTACTGGGGATAGGGTATGGTGGTTCATACCTGTAATCCCAGTGACTTGAGATGCTGAGACAAAAGATTGGGAAATTACAGATTATCTGAGACAGAAGATTGGGAAGTTCCAGATTATCCTGGGAAAACTAGTGAGACCCTGTGTTAAAATAAAAATTTATTTATTTAATTTTAGCAGTGGTTGAGTGCCCCTCGGTTCAGTCCCCAATCCCAGTGGGGCGGGGGAGACTGGCATCTCTACCTCCATTTTGCTCTGTGTCACTTTGTGTACAGAACAACAGATTTAATCAAGAAACATCTTGTGATGAGTTGAAACTACCCCCAGGCAACAACTTTCTTTTCATTGTGATCAACCGAATCACATTTTGACCTAAACTGTTTGATTATGCTTGTTTCTGGTCCCCTTTGTCTATATAATCTGGAAGCTCCTGTCAGTACATCCAAAGGCAGGGCAAAGAACTTGGGTCTCTGTATTTTTCCCAGTGTAACTGAAGTGGCACCTCCTTTCTCCACAGAAAAGCCCTCTTCACTATGGCTGATTTTAGGACTGTCAGCAAAAGAGTCTCTGTGAAAGAGTCCAATGTAGATAAACTTCCTATTTTTGTGTTGCCCTGTTTTACTTGGCCACTGGCCAGGAAGATACCAGCACTCCAGGTGCTGAACACCCCTTTACTAGTTTTTCACAAACATATCCAGTATAGTACTTTGTAGAAATGTGCAAACAAGGCCTCTGGCCTTGAGCTGGGCTTCACAGAGATGTCTACATTTTTAAGATAAGTTACAATTGGGCTCCGTGGTAACAGCTGGCAGGGGGAGGAAAGAAAGGGGAGAAGAAGCTCTCCCCTTCTCATGTGTTGTCCTTGAAGAGTTAACTTGCCCAGAACAGTGAAAGAAAAATGTGCTTTTATGTGAACTTCTGTAGACTGTGAACTTCTGAGTCCCTCCCCTTACATGTTGGGTATGAAACTCTGAAACTCCCTGAACTCGGGGTTCAGGGGATTAATTAATTACAGCAAAAACTGTGCCCTCTGAACCTGGCTGCAGCCAAATAAAACTGTTTCCTGCTATCTTCAATGCCTTGCCTCGTTTGTCCCTACAACATAACTACACTTGATTAAAGCGCCTTTCCTTTTTTTCACTATTTTTCCATTTGGTTTTTGGGATGAGTGGTCAGACCTGATTTCTTGGTGTCACAGCACAAAGGTCCAAGGAGGTCTCTAAGAACCTGGAAACTTCGAGGTTGGTGACCACATTGCAGAAAATAGCTTAAGGATATTCTAGGTATGAGTAACAGAGCAAGGGATTTAGTCCTTTCCCCTGAATTCTGCACTGTTACCTCCTTTTCCATCATCAGATCTTAGCTTGAATACAGTCACACAACACATGACATTTCAGTCAAAGAGGAGTCACTTATCTCAACTATGATATCATATCTCTCCTAGTTTGTATAAGAACAGTAGTCCAGAAGGGAGTATTCCACATGGAGTATAGAGAATTTCAGAGGGGGCGGGTATTGTCTTCGTCAGGGTTTTTTGGTTTTGTTTTTTAATTTGGTCCAAGATTTTAATATTTTTCGAGGGACAATAACTAGGGAGCTGAGCTAGAGTCATGGAGGGACTATGCAATTTCATGTCTGTTTTCCATGAACTTCCCCTCACGTGTTTTAATCTTGCTACTTCCTGCAAATAAGATAAAATAAAATATCTTATTTGCATCTTAAATCTCCATCTCCAAGAGACATGTCTCCCTCTTATAATGAGGCCAGGGTATTTTTCAGCCACCAAAGTCTTTAATGCACATACTCCCTAAAAAAATGATTCCTCTACATGCCTCGTGGTTATCTTGCAGTTTTTGCTTTTTCAGCCAATCAGTAATTGTAGCAAGGATACAGATGCAAGGACAGAGGCTGGGTTGCTCAGTAGTTATTTGTTCAGTATTCTAATGTTTTATAGGCATTTATCTTTTGAGATTCAATGCTCTCTTTGTATACCTATCTTATTGAGATGCCCAGAGCCAGTCTTCTGGCCTAGGACTCCAGTAAGAGCAGCAATTTTAAGCTCAAGGATTGTAATTTCTTCAAAAGAGTCAGGCTCTTTATTCTCTAATTAAATGACAAGTCAAGGGAAACAAAGATAGTTCCTGAATTGAGCATTTTATTGAAAGCCACACAAAAGCAGAACAAACAAAAATAATCAATATGAATATATATATATATACACACACACACACACACACACACACACACACACACACAGAAATAAGTAAGTCATTGGAGCAGAGTACTTGTAGTAAACCAAACACTGTATATCCATAGAAGACACTGTCCAAATGGTCCAGGAAATTGGTCCTCTAAGGTGAATCTCAAACCAGTCTGAAATGAGGCAAAGGAGTGCTCACTCAGACACAGCCTTTAGTGGCCAGTGTAATTTCAGAGTGAATACTTACAAAAGATGGAGTCACGGCCAGATGTATCTCAAATGTCAGTGTGAAGGCACTGATATTCATAGTTACAAAAGATGTGTTATCTCAACTTCCAGATGTTGATTTTGAATGGGGAAAGTCTTGGATGCTATCTTATTTGTGTATTGAATCTCAATTGTCAAGGTGGCTATCAGCCAGTCATTTGGTTCACTTAGTTTTTGTTAATGAGAAATGGAGTTAGTGTTGTCAAAGCATAATCACATAAATCATAACTAAAATGCTGATTTACTAAGATGCACAAAAATTCTAATAGCAAAACACACATCACATCAAGCAGTCAATGGAAATGCCTTAAAAGGCAGTACAGCCATGTGCCACTTAATGACAGGGGCACACTATGAGAAATGCATTGTTAGGCAATTTCATCCTTGTGTGAACATCATAGAATATACTTACACAAACTAAGAGAGCTATGATATCATAGTTGAGATAACTGACTCCTCTTTGACTGAAATGTCATGTGTTGTATGATTGTATTCAAACTGAAATCTGATGATGGAAAAGGAGGTAACGGTGCAGAATTCAGGGGAAAGGACACTAAACAAAAGTTTTGGAGCATAGTGAGGAAGCAGAATGGTGGATGAGATGGGAGTATACCCACAAGCAGAACACAGTAGTTCCTTCTAAGTATGAAGAATATGAATTTAAATCTCCAATCTGCAAAGTATTTGAGCTTATATGACTACAACATTGTAGTTGTGGAAAGATGGAATGTTACAAACCAAAAGCCAAAATCTTCTTGTACTTTCAGTAGTTATTTACTATCAACCTCTATATCTGATCTAATGTCCTCCTATTAAATAAAAGTCTTAGGGACTGGGGTTGTGGCTCAGAGGTAGAACACTCGCCTAGCATGCGTGAGGCACTGGGTTTGATCTTCAACACCACATAAAGTAAAATAAAGACATTATGTCCACCTATAACTTAAAAATAAAAATATTTTTAAAACTCTTAGAATGTATCACTAACCTCGACCGACCTCTAGCTTCCACCAACCCTATAGCTCAAAATGCTATAACATTTGAATCCTATATATGTTCTTCTATAGCTCACCCACTAGATGACCTCACTGGCGTATTCAATAAATACATGGATTCCATGACTTCTTTTGTTCTGTGACTATAAAATCTCATAACCTCTCCCACAAAAGAACATGTCATTCAGGGTAACTTGAATCTAACCTGGGTCATGGCTCAGAACTATTTTCTTGTATTTCTAAGAGCAGTTATTTTACCCCAACATTCTATTCTTTGTTTTTTCAAATATCACAGTGAAAACACAGTAGAGAATGAATTGCAGGGCAGGAAGGCTAAATGGAAGAACAGTGGTGGAATCCACAAATGATTTCAGCCTAAGACTTTGTATGTGAAACTGTATGTGAAACTGGAGAAAAGATGAGTCCAATTTGAAGGGTGAATCAGAAGATTCTGCTGATCAGCAGGCATGGTGGTGCAGGCCTGTAATCCAGCAACTTGGAGGGCTGAAGCAAGAGGATCAAGGTTCCAAGACAGCCTCAGAAACTTACTGAGGCTGTAAGCAACCAAGACCCTGTCTCAAAGCAAAAAAATAAAAATAAAAAGAGCTGGGGATGTGGCTCAGGGGTTAAACATCCTTGAGTTCAATACCTGGCACCAAAAACAAAGCAAAACAACAAAAACAGCCTTAAGGGCTGGGGGATATAGCTCAGTTGGTAGAATGCTTGTCTCACATGCACCAGGCCCTGGATTCAATCCCCAGCACTACAATTAATTAATTAATTTTTTAAAAANGGGGGGGGGGGCGCTGGGCTGAGGTTGTAGTAGGAGCCGACTGAGGTGGTAACTCTGTGGTCGAGTGCATGCCTGGCGTGCTCCAGCCCCTGAATTGGAGTCCCAGCACCTTAACAAAAAAGAAAAATAAATAAATAAAGGAAAAGTAGCTCGTGCAAGATTATGCAGTAGGGCTGGATTCTAGGTAGTCTAATAATTCTTTTTGTTTGTTTGGGGGTGGGGCGGTGTTTTGTTTTTTGTTTTACCAGGGTTGAACCCAGGGGTGCTTAATCGCTGAGCAACATCCCCAGTCCTTCCTTATTCTTTATTTTGAGACAGCATCTCAAGTTGCCGAGGCTGGCTTTGTAACAGTGGTCTACTATATACTTTGAATGTAGTCCTTGGTGCTCAGCCATTGCGACTTATTTTTTTAAAGGGCATGTTTCTGTGTCTTTCCCGGTTCCTAATCTCTCCTCCTCTCTAGTCTCAGGGAATTACCTTTCTTCCCCATGCTAGGCAGAGTTATCTGTCCTTGAACACACACACCTTAGGAAAGAAGTAATTCAGACTTGGGATAGCACCAGAAGATCTCAGAAATGACTGTCTCCAAATTACAACTCTCAGACAGAATACACAGAATGTAGATTGTCCCAGAGGCTGTGGCTCTACCCATCAGAGGGAACAGAGAGTTTTTAAAGACGTGATTCAAAGGCTACATCAGGTGTTCCCTGTCTAGAGTTGTAATTCACTTGCTAATTTGGGAGATAGTCATTAAGAAATGATCTTCTGGAGCCAACCCCAAAATCTGAATTACTTCTTTCCTATGGTAGGTGTGTGAGCAAGGACAGATAACTCTTGTCTTGGGTGGGGAAGAACTGTAAACCTGTTTCCCCTGAGAATAGGGAGGGGAAGGAAGAGAGGAAGAAAAAGAAACCTGTTATTTTAAAAAAATAGATTGCAGGGCAGAGCAGGAAGGGCTATATTCAAGACATTGAACCACTGTTACAGAGTCACACCCAAACTTTCACCTTGTTTTTTCTTTGGCAGTACCCTTCCTACACTCATCCAGACTGAAAATCTGCTATCTAACTGCTCTTTCACCCTGTCCACATCTGAATAGTCACTGACTTCATCTCCTGTTCCTTCCTCATTTTCTATTTTCCCTAGGTAAGACCTCATCAAATGACCCCTTACTCCTTCAAATTATTCTTTTGTTCAACCAATGCATAATAATTATATATCAGTGGTTACTAGTTATTTGATTCACCAAACCTTTCCAATTTTACCCCTTCCCAGCACATGGTGGGAATATACTGCCTGGTGAGTGGATGTGACCCACGCCTACCCTACACTTACTTCCTTACTTTCAGAGACAACATTTAGGTGCTACTTTGAAGAGCAAGACCCAGGCTCTCTTTTTCCTTCTCTTCTGCCCAGATACCAGTGATGTTTGAAATGGTGATATCTTTATCAGCCAGCATATCTGAATAGTTAGGAAAATAGTCACTGTATTAACTCAGGAAGAATATGTGTGGTGGAGGGAAATAAACTTTGTTTTAAAGCACTGAGTTTTTGGAGGTGTTGGTTACCATGGCATAACCTGGCTTCTTCTTACAGTGGTAAGCAAAAATAAATTTGATCTCCATCCTAGTGGAGCTAGGCATAGGAATTGCTATAAAATATGAATGTAACCATGATAGCATAGAAATTGCTATAAAATATGAATGTAACCATGTCTCCTTCCATGCTTTAAACTTTCAATATCTTCCCACTAAAGATAAAATTAAAATTTTGCCTCCTGAGTCTCTACTATTATAGGCATACACCATCATACCAAATTTAAAATTAAAACTCAAACCAATATTTCTAAGCCCCTTACCTTTTAGTCACAAATATACTTCAGACTCTTTATTTCTAACCTCAATCTATTTTTTGGTCCAGCCCTACTTCCTACTGGCTGTTATTGCCTTAGCCCATGTGTTTTCAAGCCCCTTCCTAATCTTCATCCATGCCATACATTTCACCTGGAATGCCTTTTACCTAGGTTTGCATTTCCTGGTTTATGTCCCTGTGCTTGTTAAATACCTCAGGCCACCCTTCTAATAACTCTTTTAGATTTTTATAGTCTAAATGATCTTTTTTTAAAAAAATATTTTTTAGTTGTAGTAGATACAATACCTTCATTTATTTATTGATATGTGGTGCTGAGGATCGAACCCAGGGCCTCAAATGTGCCAGGCGAGTGCTCTACCGCTGAGCCACAACCCCAGCCCCACAGTCTAAATGATCTTTTCAGCTTCAGTATGTTCTTCCTCCAGGACTATGAACTTCCTTAGGAGTTCATCTTCTCCGTTAGGTCAGGCATATAAGGACTTAAGTGTTTATTAAATGAATAATGGCTCATTGAAGCCTTTGAATATCATTAAAAATGTAGTCAATTCCATGTATCTGTTTCCTATTACTTCTGTGAGAACTTACATAAAATTGGTGACATGAAACAACAAAAGTATTATATTGCAATTCTGTAGATGTTTGCAGGGTTGCATCCCTTCCTGGAGGTTCTAAGGGAGAATCTGTTTCCTTGCCAGCTGCTGAAGGCTGCCCACATTTCTTGGCTTGTGGTTCCCATATTTCATTTCAAAACCAGCAATAATGCATACCTCTGAGCATTCTTTCATAGTCACATCTTCTAACTCTGAGCTCAAGGAAGTTTTTCTGATTTTTAAAAGTCTGTATAGTAAGATTAGGCTCCCCTGGAAATCCAGGATAAACTCACCATTTTAGCATCTTTAACTTAATCCCTTTTTCCTTTTACCATGTGAAACATATTTACCATTCTAGGAGCTAGGACATGAATATCTTGGATGGGGCCATTATTCTGCCTACCACATCCCTTACTTTTTTCTGTATCTTGGTATCTCTCTCTTAACATTAAGCAAATGAAGAATTCCCTAAAAAGCATTAGAAGCAGGGCAACCATATAATTTGTTTCCAAACTATGACACGTTTTTATGATTTTGTTTTCTTTTTGTTTTAGTTTATAGTTTTAGGTGGATATAATATCTTTATTTTATTTTTATATGGTGCTGAGGATTGAACCCAGGGCCTCATGCATGCCAGGCAAGCCCTCTACCACTGAGCCACAACTCCAGCCCCTTCCTTTTACTCTTAAAAGTGTCTCAGGGAACTGGAGTTATGGCTCAGTGGTAAAATGCTTGCCTAGCATGCTTGAGGCACAGGATTTGATCCTCAGCACCACATATAAGTAAATAAATAAAATAAAAAGATCCATTAACAACTAAAAAATGTTTTTAAAAAAGAGTAAAAGGGAATACTATTAATGTTTACACCCCAGAACAACATGGGCACACTAGACTGACTAATATCTCAGGATGAAATGGGTGGAAGCTGTTGAGGATTAGAAAATGATACCCCAAGCTGGGCATAGTGACACACATCTGTAATCCCAGCAACTAGAGAGGCTGAGAAAAAGGAAGATCACAAGTTCAAGACTGGCCTCAGCAATTTAGCAAGGCCCTGTCTCAAAACAAAAAATAAAAAGAGGGGCTGGGGATGTGGCTCAAGCGGAGGCGCGCTTGCCTGGCATGCGTGCAGCCCGGGTTCGACCCTCAGCACCACATACAAAACAAAAAAGATGTTGTGTCCGCTGAAAACTAAAAACTAAATATTAAAAAAATTCTCTCACTCTCTCTTTAAAATAAAAATAAAAAAATAAAAAGAACTGGGGATGTGGCAGAGGGGTTAAATGCCCCTAGATTCAATGCCCTATAACAAAAATTAATAAATGAATAAATAGGGGTGGGGATACAGCTCAGTGGTAGAATGCTCCTGGGCTCAATCCCCAGTACTGCAAAGAAAAGCAGGAAGGAAAAAGGAAGGCAGGAAGGGGAGAGTTACTCCAAATTGGAGCTCCAAAATCAGCCTCAGAAGCTATGTTTCTGTCTGATCTTCTGTCCTGCTTCCTCCTGTCCCTCAATGCAAGCCATAGCCAGAAATTTCTCTTTTCCAAGGTGAGTCATAGAAACTAGAACTCTTTTTCCCTGAAGCAAGACATAAAGCCTAAAAATATTATTCTTGCCTTCTTTTGCCTTTCTGTCTTGGAGCTAGCCATAAAGAAACTCTCTGACCTACATTGTCTGACAGTAAATCATAAGACTCATTCCAGAAGGTGTCTTGCCCCATACCCTGGAGGAAGGAATGCTGCACAGAAAGGCTAAAAATCTGGACAGTCCTTGCTGGGTACCCCCACTTGACCTATTAGCATTAGGTCATACTCTTTTTGTTCAATCAGATTTCTGCATGGCTGTCCTTTGAACTTGAGTTTAAAAAGGGCTGATTCACCTGGATTTTTGGATATTCAGTCTGAAGGCTCCCATGTCATGTATGATCAAATACATTTGTTATGCTTTTCTCTTGTAATCTTTTGGGATAGAGGTGTCAGCTCCAGCCCTTTATGATGACAACAAGGGATTGTCCCCTTTTCTGCCCCTTCAAGGCAGCATTGAGTTGGACCAATGTTATTAAGAACATCTACCCTCCAGTCTGATATCTTAGGGGTCAAGAAGATACTAGAAGGCTTTACTTTCCTCAGAAAATCAATGCTTCAGGTTGGATCCATATTTTATCTGATTTAATAGACTAAACAGGATATTTTTCTCTCCAGTTTTAAAAATATGATGTGAATATTAGGAAAATTAAACTTATCTATGCTACACATTGTGATATTAACTCTCAGTTTTAAGTTTGTTTATAATGAAGCTCCCTTATCAAGGAGCTCCAGTGTACATTGGGGCCATGTAACAAAGAATGAAAAGAATTCACAGTGAGGAAACTAGGGATCTGCCTCATCTTGGACTTGTAAATGGTAACTTTCAGCTTTCAGGAGAAAGGAAAAACATGCCAAAGTAAGGATTTCATAGCTTTTCCTTTATCTGATCAGGTCTTTTCATTTCAAAGCCTTAGTCCATACAAGACTGATTGCATTCCTTGGGGCTTGAGGTGAGGTTGAACATCATGGTGGGAGAGGGTGGCAGAGGAAAGCAGCTCACATCATGATCAGAAAGCAGAAAGAGAGACTCCACTCACCAGATATAAATATATACTCAAAGCTATGCCCCAATTCCTACCTCCTCCAACCACACCCTACCGCTTCAGTTACCATTCAGGTAATCCCTACCAGGAGATTAAATCACTGATTGGGTGAGACTCTCACAACCCAATCATTTTTCCTGTCTTGCACTGTCTCACACATGAACTTTTGGGGGACATCTCAAATCCAAACCATAACAATACCCAAAGACTTAAAATCTGTACTATAATGATGTGGCCACATCAATGTTTATAGCAGTTCAATTCACAATAGCTAAGCTATGGAACCAACCTCGATGCCCTTCATCAGATAAATGAATAAAGAAAATGTGGTATGTATGTATGGAATATTACTCAGCCACAAAGAAGAATGGAATTATTTGCTGGTAAGTGGATGGTAAAATGTGCTAAGTGAAATAAGCCAATCGCAATAAAACCAAAGGCCGAACATTCTCTCTGATATGCGAATGGTAACATACAATAAGGGAGGTGGAGAGGGCTGGGGATGTGGCTCAAGTGGTAGCATGCTCACCTGGCATGTGCGGGGCACTGGATTCCATCCTCAGCACCACATAAAAATAAAATAAAGATGTTGTGTCCACCGAAAACTAAAAAATAAGTACTAAAAAAAAAATTATCTCTTGCTCTCTTTAAAACAAAAAAGGTGGGGGTGTGGAAAAAGAACATAAATTAAAAGAACATAAATTCATTGGATTAGACAAAGGGGAATGAAGGGAAGGAAGAGAGATGGGAATAGGAAAAACATTAGAATGAATTGATCATAACTTTCCTATGTTCATATATGAATATGTGACCAGTGTAACTCTACATCATGTACAATTACAAGAATAGGAAGTTATACTCCATATATTATAATATGTCAAAATATATTCTACTATCATGTATAACTGAAAAGAACAAATATTTTTTTAAAAGTGACTTTTCAATTCCATCATACCCCCTACATTTTTCTGAAGAAAAGAGCTTTCCTTTTCTTACAACACCCAATTTTTCTCTCCTTTGCTGCTGCTTATATTTTTAATAAACATTAAAAATATTTATTTTGGGGTACTTAATTGTCTACCATTTGGTTAGTGGGAGTCCCTTTTAGCTGCCCTGAAACCTTTTAACCTATCTCCATTAGTATTTGTTCTTTGGCACAAAAAGATACCTCAAGTTCATCTTATACTTCACCTGCCCCAGATCTGAATTGCCATTTCTTCAAAGTGCTCTTGTTCCTTTTGTCACAGGAAAGCAGGGAACTGAAACTCCTAACCTTGGTTCTTGTGTTCCAAAGAAAGAAAATTTAAAGTCAGACACCAAAAGTCAAAAGAGAACTTTATTATAAGTGAAAGTGAGGTGAGAAAAGTGAGGCTTGAGCAGAGAGCACTCTCAAGAGAGAGTGAGCCCTCTCAGAGTAGAGAATGACAAAAGAGGCAACACTGTCTCCAAATTTATTTTTTGATGTTAACCAGGAGAACTGAGGACCATATTCTGTACTCTTTGCCAAAAAGGAGTTCAAATCCTCCTTCACATCAAGCAGTGGAGTTTTTGACCTTAGTTGGTCCACTCTGAAACTGTCCTGGTGGCCATCGCTTCATCTACAAGTCAATCGCATGTTAACATGGGCACTGAGGTCAAGATCTGGTCAGAAGTTACCTTAGTGTGCCTGCACTACTAAAGGAACCTTCCATCCCAGACAAATGGAGACACCTGTCTCCATAATTCCTAGGTTCACATCAGTATCAGTGGAGCCTGCCAAGAGTTAGTCTCATTGATCCTTTTCTTTTGACATATTTTCCCATTAGTGTGTTTGCTTCTGTTTATTTTCTACAAATTAACTACCACTTTTTGCTTTTTCATTCACTTTGAAAGTAGATCCTACAGTAATTTAAAGAACCTTGCCATGCATTTCACTCTCATCACTAGCTACTGGGTAACACTTTCAGTGGAGAACATACTAAGAAACCTAGATCTGGGCTTTAGTTATACTTCTTGTTGCTGGGTATCATTGTTTCTTGGCCCTTTCAGTTTACCTTTGACATGTCCCCTCTATCATTCATTTGTTTGACTGGATAGTATTTCACACTGGGAATATAGCTTTTAAAATTTTATTTATGTATTTTTATTATTATTATTATTATTATTATCATCATCATCATTTGGTACCAGGGATTGAACCCATGGGTGCTTAACGATTGAGCCAGATCCCCAGACCACTTTATTTTTTATTTTGAGACAGGGTCTTGATAAATCACTTAGGGCCTCACTAAATTGCTGAAGCTGGCTTTGAACTTGTGATCCTCCTGCTTCACCACTGGGATTATAGGCATGTGCCACCGTATGGCACCGTGAGGCACTGGGTTCCATTCTCAGCACCATGTATAAATAAATAAAATAAAATCTATCAACAACTAAAAAATATTTTTTAAAAAAGTCTCCTATGTAAGAATATTTAGGTTATTTCCAAAATTTTGCTATTATAAATGATACCACAAATGATACCTTACACATATGTTGCTTCAGTTCTGTGGTTATGTATCTTCAAGGAAAATTCCCACACATTAAAAGGTAAATGCAAAGATAGCTCTGTTAGATTTTTCCAAATTCCCTTCCATAGGCGGGATGGGAGAAATATGTTTAAAAGATCTGTTGTACACTAGTTGCACCATAGTTTAAACAGTATAATTTAAAAATAACTAACAGTATGCCAGCTGTGACTGTAATCCCTGCAGCTAAGGAGGCTGAGACAGGAGGATTACAAGTTAGCAAAGCCTTAAGCAATTTAGTGAGACCCTGTCTCAAAATTAAAAGAAAATAGAATGAGTGCTGAGGATGTGGCTCTGTGATAAAGTTCCTTTAGGCTTAATCCTCAGTACCAAAAAGTAAAAAATAAATAAGTGCAAATTTTAAGTGGTCTCACTGCAAAAAAATGACAAGTATGCAAGATAATGTATGTTAATTACTCAATTTATTTATTCCACATGTATGCATATTTCAAAGCATCATATTGTACATCACAAATATTTGTAATTTGCCAGTTACAAATACAATTTTAAATAATATATTAACTATATAGATACATAAAGAAAAATGAAAACTGCAAGAAAATGCAGCAAAATGCTAATAGAGTTGTATTTTCCAAACTTTCTATAATTATATATACAAAATTACATATTATATAGTATATAATATATATAATTATATAATATACAATTATAATTTTAAATATATAATATATATCTCTATATCTACATATATATGTATATATTTATATAAAACTTAGGTTTGCTAAGTTGCTGAGGCTGGCTTTAAACTTGCATTCCTCCTGCCTCAGCTTCCTGAGTCGCTGGAATCACAGGCATGCACCATCGCACCTCGAAATATATTCTAATGTAAAATAGATTTTGTTAAATATCTATTTTCTGTTTCTAGCTGTTCTTGGACTCTTGAGTACATAAACAGAGCATTTGATTATGTAAAATATGCCATGATTTAAAAGAGAATCAAAACTTTGCACAGAGATATAGCATAGAATTCTCATCAAACAACAGAGATTATATGCTTGATTCTATACAAAAGACCACAGTAAATGCTTTTCACAATTTTAGGTGGCTGCATAGGTTTGAATCTCATATCATTTCCCTATAAATGAGGATAGTAATTGTTTTACCCTATAGAATTAAATGAGAATTAAATGATATTTTTTAAAATATCTTTTTAATTGTAGTTGGATACAATATCTTTATTTATTTTTATGTGGTGCTGAGGATGAACCAAGTGCTTCACACGTGTGAGGCAGGCACTCTACCACTGAGCCACAACCCCAGCCCCTCAATACCTTCATTTTATTTATTTTTATGTATTGATGAGGATCGAACCCAGGGCCTCATATGTGCTAGGCGAGCGCTCTACCACTGAGCCACAACCCCAGCCCCTAAATAATATATTTATAAATGCTTAGAAAAAAACCTGGCCAACAGAGAATTCTCAATGTAAGTTAGTTTTTTTAGGGCTTTGGTTTTAGTTTTTCTTATATATTATAACTTGGTTACAGTGCCTCATGTTTCTATACTTTGAGATATTTCTGGTCTTTGAAAGGATTTCTTATTGTTTTAATTTAATACAACATTTGAAATGACATTTCTAGGGCCATATCTTTTCCACTCATGTTTTATGTAGGCTCTGAGGATTAAACAGCTCTTTTAAAAATAATGTGTTCCATGGAGCTGTGGTTGTGGCTCAGCGGTAGCACACTTGCCTGGCATGTGTGAGGCACTGGGTTCCATTCTCAGCACCATGTATAAATAAATAAAATAAAAATCTATCAACAACTAAAAAATATTTTTTAAATATTTTTATATATTTTTAAATAATATATTCTATCCCTGAATATAAAGCAACACATGCTCACTCTACAAAATTTAGAAAATTCTATTCATCTATAATGCAACCATCCATTTTGTATATTTTATATATTTTCTATGTAAGTTTACATATATGTGTATATAGATATATGGGATTTATTTTTACAAATTGAAATCAGTGTGGTTTTAAATACAAGATTAAGTTTTAGTATAAATATAAAATGTATCTTTTGCTTAAAAAAAAAAGAAGAGAAATGAAACAATGTAGATAATAGGGGTTGTACCATGGTGAACAGAAGATGATGTCTTGTCATCACAATTTCTCATGTTCCTTTCTAGTAGGCAACTAAGGTACATAAATGGGACCCAAATGGAAAAAAAAAATGCCTTAAAGTGAAAGAAAATTCAACTTGACTTAGAAACATAATGCCAGTTGGTCTGGGTATAGTGGCCCACACCTGTAATCCCAGTTACTCAAAAAGCTGAGGCAGGAAGGATTCCAAGATTGAGGCCAGTGTGGCCTCAAACTAAAAATGCTGTAAACTGGGCGTGGTGGCCATGCCTTTAATCATAGCAGTTCAGGAGGCAGAGCAGAAGGCCCGCTTCAACAATTTAATGGGGTCCTAAGCAGCTTACAGATGTCTGAAAATAAAAACTAAAAAGGGCTGGAAGTGTGACTCAGTGATTGAGCATACCTGGGTTCAATCCCAGGGACAAAAAGAAAAGAAAAGAAAAAGTGGTCTTTTGTGTAAAAAAGAAAGAAAAATAAACATGTAATTATATATATTTACTTATTTTTGCAAAGAGAAAATAAAGGAAGGATAATCAAAAAATAATTTAAATGGTTGATGTTAGAGATAGGTGGAATGGCTAGGGAAGCAAGGAAGACTTCTCTAAATATTCCTTTTTATATAATTTTGACTTTTGAGGCATGTAAATATTCTGTAAACTCAAAATTTAATATTAATGTATAAAAAGTGGCAAACTTTAAAATTTAGACAAAAAAATCAACTTAAAATCAACAGAATATTTTATACACATAAAAGTACACTATGAATAACAATCAAAAGAACTAAAAAAAATCTTGAACTCTTCTAAGTGGGTTTATTAGAGATGATGGTGTTGGCATAGTGATTCTGAGAATATTTTGCTAATGTTTATTTATGAGTAAATATATTGATGCTTTTTTGAACCAGAGTTCTTTGTAGAAGAAAAGGGCTACAAATAAGGAATGGGAAAGAGAAGGAAAAATCCTATGGTGTAGATTGAATTTGGAAGTGTCAGTATTATTCTTTTAAAAGAAAGTGTGTGTGTGTGTGTGTGTGTGTGTGTGTGTGTGTGTGTGATGCTATATATTCTTTTTTCTCTCTAACCCAGGGGAACTTTACCATTGAGCTATATCCCAGTCCTATTAATTATTAATTTTTTTGAGACAGAATTTGCTAAGTTTCTGAGGCTGGCCTGAAATTTGAGATCCTCTTGTCAGCCTCAGAAATTGCTGAGATTACAGGCATATGTCACCATTCCCAATTTACATGGTCTTAAATATATATTTATTTTCCTTTCTTTTTCTACCCCTCCTCCCCATTTTCTATAAGCCATACTGAATGGAGTTAGCATTCATTATTTGATTTGTTTTTCGTTTTCTTTCTGGGGGTTGTTACTGGGGATTGAACCCAGAGGCGCTTTATCACTTCCCCAGTCTTTTTTTTTTTTTTTTTTTTGGAACAAGGTTTTGCTAAATTACTGAAGCTGGCCTCACATTTACAATCCTGCTCAGACTATGAAGTCACTGAGATTATAGGCGTGCACCACCAACACTACACTGGCTTTATTATTTGATTTCCAAATACTATCCCCAGTTAAAAAAAAAAAAAAATCAAAGCTCCTTGGAGAAATAGTTAATTTCAGGCCTCAGATATCCAGGTAGGGAAATTAGTACAAGGTAAACCTAGGAAACAACCTCAGAATTCCCCCCAAACAAGGAAGTACTCAAAGACACATAGAAACTCAGCAATAGTACATAGTAACTATCTTGCAGGGACTTCCTTGAGAAAATGTGAGACAGTTGAGCATTAATAAGAATAATACCAGAAATGGATTATAACGGTGTTGGGTCACAACACAAAAGCTTGTACACCTCTTCCCCACTGAAGATCCTGATTCATCAGTCTGGGTGAGGATTGAGGATGTTCTTTCTAAGCAGCTTGCAGGCAGTGCTGCTGATGCTGATCCATGGACCTGCGTTTGAGTAGAGATTAAGGAGATGGGATATAAAAGAGAAAGTTTATTTTTATAGAAGGATGCCACCCAGAAAATGCACAAGAAATAATAGAAAAATTACTATTTTATAGTTTCCAGTTTTCCAAACAGACACTGTGACTCCCTGGTGAATGCAGTAGAAAATAAAATGTTTGTAGAATATTCTTTCTCAAAATATTTAACCACAATCACATCATGAAGAAACAGAGGGAGGCTGAAGCAGAAGAATTACAAATTCAAGACCAGCCTCAGCAATTTAGCAAGACCCTAAAAAAACAAAGGCCAAATGTTTTCTCTGATATGTAGATGCTGATCCTTAATGGAGGTGGGGGAGAATGGGAGGAATGGAGGAACTTTAGATAGGGCAAAGGGGAAGGAGGGGAAGGAAGTGGGCAGGGAAGCAGGGAAGATGGTGGAATGAGATGGACATCATTACTGTAAGTACATGTATGAAGACACAAATGGTGTGACTCTATTTTGTGTATAACCAGAGACATGAAAAATTGTGCTGTATATGTGTATTATTAACTGAAATGCATTCTGCTGTCATATATAACAAATTAGAATAAATAAATTTTTAAAAATGAAAAATAAAAAGGGCTTAGGATGTAACTCAAAGATAGAATGCTTCTGGGTTCAATCTTCAATACCACAAAGAAAAAAAAAGTATTAATGAGCTTGGCATAGTGGTATATGCCTGTAGTCCCAGATACTCAATAGGCTGAGAATGAGAATGGCTTAAACCCAAGAGTTGGAGGGTAGTCTGCACAATAAAGCCAGATTCCATCAAAAAAAAAGAAAAAAAAAAAAAAAGAAAGAAAGAAAAAAGAAAAGAAACAGGACTGGGCATATAGCTCAGTGAGAGAGTGCTTGCCTAGCATGCACCAGGGGTTCAATCCCCAACACTGCAAAAATAAAATTTAGTGTAATAATTATAAGGTTGGTGTGGTAGTATATACCTGTAATCCCAGTGACTCAGGAGACTGAGAAAGGAGGATTGCAAGTTCAAAGCCAGCCTGCCTTAAACTTGGCCAGACTCTGTCTCAAAATAGAGTTAAAGGTGAAGGAGTGGCTGGTGAGGTAGTTCGGCCTTAGAATATTTGGCTTAGCACAAGCAAGACCCTAAATTCAATCTCCTGGGCAAAACATACAAACAAATCTAGGTAGAAGAAAACCAAGAAAAGGTAAGGAAAATGTTCAAAATTAAAAGTGACATAAGCAAATACGATAGATTCTGGATCAAACAAATTCTATAAATTCTATAAATGATAATATGAAGGAAATTTGATTATGAACTACTAAATAATATTTAATAATGCTGAAAAATTGATGTTTATAATGGTACTATGGTTATATAAAAGAAGGTTGATTTAAGGATATACATGATGAAGTATTTAGGCATGAAGAATTATAAAGAATTAGAATGATTGCAACTCTGTGTGTGTGTGTGTGTGTGTGTGTGTGTGTGTGTGTAGAGATTGAGAGTGAGACCAAGAAACAGAGACAGAGAAATAGAAAAAGGAAAAGAGAAAGGGATTGAAGACCAAGAAAAGAGTTGGGAAGCTATAGCAGTAATCTAGATGAAAGTTGGCAGTATGAAAAGCTAGGATAGTAAAAATGGAAATATAAAAAATAACATTTAAAGACTATTTTAAAAGTGGCAGTGGAAAAATTAGCAATTCAATACAGAATTTGATAAATTATGTGATGAGTGGTTAAATATTTGTAGGAAAAGAGAATCTTATTTCAATATTACATCAAAATTAACTCTAGGGGGCTGGGGCTGTAGCTCAGTGGTAGAGCACTTGCCTGGCATATGTGAAATACTGGGTTCAATCCTCAACACCACATTAAATAAATAAATAAATCTAAAAAAATAAAAATAAAAATGGGATGGGGATGTAGCTCGGTGGTTAGTGTCCCTGGGTTCAATCCCCAGTACCAAAAAAATACAAAACAAAACTAAGTACATCTGCGTTAACTTTTCTCTTTCAACTTTTCTAAAGATATGAAAATTTTCAAAATAAAAAGTTGAAGAAAAATTAAATCCCTTTTCCCTGTGAGGCAAATGAGGGTGGTAGGATGGATGTGGGGAGACAGGTCAGATGGGGTTTGTGATGAAAAGGAGACTGGGAAAGGAGGGTTTTACAATCCTAATTTATTAGGGCAATTTAACAGCAGTGGCTCTAACAATTTACAGATCTTCCATGGCTTAATAAAAGTTTATTTCTTGTTCAAGTCATAGTTCTAATTAGGAAGACTGATTCAGAGAGGTAAAGCAACCTGCCTAAAAAACAAAATAAGTGACTAATCAGAATTCCAGTTCTGATTCCAAAGCCCTGACTTGGACTACGGGGTCAAATATTAGAAGGACTGTATCAGCAGCCATCACTAGAGGTGGATCCAGGATGAAGCTGTACAATTTTACACCAGTTTTCCCTGCCCTTGCATATTTCCCTCATTTTACAAGGGCATAGACTAAGGGCATGTTGCTCAAAATTTACAACTATGCTTTCTCCAACTCAATGGCTTGTGGGTGTTTCTTTTAAAATACAATATTACTCTCTTTATCCTAAGTCCCTATCTCAGTAGGACTGGAGGCAAGAGAAGGCAAGAGAAACAGGAGGTGGGCACCACATATACTAAGAAATGAATGGGGGTGTGGTGAAGCAGGGGAATGATACAATCAGTTTTTCATTTTTAAAAGATCATCTCAGCAGACTTGTATGGAAAATGCAGTTATGTAGATGGGAATTGTTGATGGCCTTTTGACAGTGGTGAGGACTGAGCAGTGGTCAGATGGAAAATGTACTTTAAAGGGAGAACTGACAGCATTTGTTGGTATATATAAGATACCAAGGAAAAAATGAAGATATTTTGTAAATTTTGGGTGCAAGAAGCATACTGGTCCATAGTCACATTTGGTTAGAGAAACAAAGAGTTTTGGTTTTTGTGTTTTTGTTTTGTACCAGGAATTGAACCCAGGGTCACTTAATCACTAAGTCACATCTCAGCCCTTTTTATTTTTGATTTTGAGATAGTATCTCACTAAATTGTTGATGGCCTCCCTAAATTGCTGAGGCTGGCTTTGAACTTGTGATCTTCCTGCCTCAGCCTCCAGAGCTACTGGGATTACAAGCAGGAGAGCCACTGAGACCAGCTCCCTCATAAGACTTTTGTGAAGAAAAAAATGTGATAGATAGTATTTGTAAAAACTACTCATATGATTGTCATCTCATAACCATCTTTTATATGTGTGTAGCACTTTCAAGGTAAAATATGCTTTCTTATGCTTGAAGTAACTTAGTTGCTAATAGTGAACACTATGGTAAAAATGTGATGGACTGGAATTGGAATTCCTATGACATTAGCTTCTGTTATGTTAAAATACTCATTAGCACTGCCCAGAAGAAGTTTGTCTGTCTCTCTCTCTCTCTCTCTCTTTTTTTTTTTTTTTTAGAGAGAGAGAGAGATAAGTTTTTAATATTTATTTTTTAGTTTTCGGTGGACACAACATCTTTTTTTTATGTGGTGCTGAGGATGGAACCCAGCGCCCGCGCATGCCAGGCAAGCGCATTACAGCTTGAGCCACATCCCCAGTCCTATCTGTCTCTCTCTTAATCACTTTGCTTCTCTTTGAAGAGAGAGCTCTTGTGAACAAGAACTTGCCAACTTAGAGGTCTGCAGAACAGAACCCAGGGGTATCTGTTTCTTGGGTTGTTTTCCCACATACCCAGTATACTGCAGTGATCAGTAAGCCTCTGAGACTGAGGGTCACTTATGGGAAACTAGCACCATAGTCTCTTCATCTAAAATTACCAGCCTCTTTGGCTTGATGAAACTCACTTTGTACATCATCAGAATACAGTGATGATCAGCTTTTAAAATGGGCAAATTAATTTTAATATATGTCAGTCATTGCTGTTGTTTTATTTATTCATCATTCTTTATTCTTATGTCCTGTAGGAATTTTTTCACATAGAATATTTAGAAAATCAGATAGAAATATTTAGCTAATATTTACCTTTCCTAATATCTGACACTGGGCTGGGGTTGTGGCTCAGCAGTATAGCGCTTGCCTCACACATACGAGGCTCTGGGTTCGAACCTCAGCACCACATAAACATAAATAAATAAAAGGTATTGTGTTCAATAACAACTAAAAAATAAATATTAAAAAAAAATCTGACACTTAGCTTTAAATCAAAAATTTGAGATTTACTCTTTAAATCTTTAACCAAGAATCATTTCTGAAGTGGTGTAATTTTGGTTGCTATCAGATCCACAGTGGTATGATACTTTGATAAAAATTTTGCTATGTTACAGATTGGGAACAAGATAAAATTGTAAGGAATTTGGGATTTTTATTAAATAAGTAGATTTTTAGCTACTTTTCCCACAGAAAGATTAACTATGTGAAACAATAATTTGCTGCTATAGTAGCCTTTTTATTATCTATATGTATTCCATAACATCCCATTGTAAACCTCAAATATATGCAAAATTTGTTTTAAAATAAAACAAAAAGATGTTGTGTCCATCGAAAACTAAAATAAATAAATAAATAAATATTAAAATCTCTCTCTTAAACAAATTTAAAGAAATTTAAAAAAATATGCTGATGAAATGCTTGGAAAGAATGTACAAAAATAAAGCAAAATAAATGGTTCAGGATCTAGCTCAGTGGTAGAGAACTTGTTGAACATGTGTGAGAATCTTGGTTCAATCTCTAGCACCACAATAAAATATGATAAAATAAAATATATGATAACAACAAATATCAAAATATAAATATTCACAGCTTCTTTCTTCCCATTTGCTAAGGAATATTTTCCTACTATCTTGCTTGTCTTATTATCTTCCCTCAGTTTCAGTCACTGTTACAAGGCTGGGGCCATCTTGGTAACTGAGATGGCACTAAGATACCCCCCCTTCAAACCCAGATTTTTGTGATCAAGTCAGAAAGATTTCAGAGTAACAGGCAATAAGTTTATTAGAAGGGATGGGAAAGGGGATGGGGGAGCACTCTCAAGGGATAGAGGGGGTTCTCTCAGAGAAGAGAGGGATAACATGACTCTCCTTCACTCCAGTTTTATTAGGGATCCCATCGAAGTTTCCTGAGAGTCCTGTTCAGGTTCTACCTCTTGATTTTTGACTGACAGCAGGATGACATCAGATTTTTAAGACCCCACTGCCTTGACAACTCTAGGTCCCTTTGGCCCATGCTGGTTCTAACTGGAATCTGTTCTTACAGATTTTATGGTAAGAGGGAATTATCTTTATCTTCCCAAATTCTGGGATCTTTTCCATGTAAGGATCACAAAATTTCCCCCCCCTTAAGGGTAACTGGTGTTCTTATCAACATTATTTCAGCCTGCATTCTGCAGATAACAGGTAGTTTGCTGAGGAATGTAACATATCCTGTTGACTTAAACTAGGCAGAGCTGTAGGTAGATTGCTTCTTGGAAAAGAAAGCACATGGGGGTCAGCACAGTGGACCCATTTTATAGAAATATTCCCTTAACCTCATGTTCCCACACTCATATCTGTCTGTCCCCTATCAGCACTATTTGTACATCTGGGTAAAGGGTTTACAGGTATATGTGTGTATGTTTGTGTTTACCCATACACCCATGTGTGTTAAAGGACAGAGGGAACACGCTAGGGAGAACAGGAGGGAAATGGCAAAGAAAGAAAAGAATGATGGAATTAACATCAAAAAAGAAAGAAAGCTACTCATGGAAAAAAATAGATCCCAGGGAAAAAGTAAAACAGCATACAAGTTTCTGGGAGAGTATTGCCAGAGATTTTGAGGAATGGCTGCTATACTGGGAAAGATTTTGAAATGATAGGAAAAAACTTACTTTATAAAATTTCCTCTACTTTAATTCTATATCAGCCAGGCACACTGGCACATTGCTGTAAGCCCAGTGATCCAGGAGGCCCAGGCAGTAGAATGACAAATTCAAAGCCATCATGGGCTATTCAGTGAGACTCCTCAAAACAAAAATGTCTGCGGCTGTAACTCAGTGGTAGAGCCCCTACAAACTGTTCAATTCCAAGTCAAAAAAGAAAAAGAAAAAAAAACAGGCTTGTGGTGCAGGCCTGTAATCCCCGCAGTTTTGGAGGCTGAAGCTGAAGATCACAAGTTCAAAGCCAGCCTCAGCAACTTAGTGAGACCCTGTCTCTAAAATATTAATATTCCTGAAACCACTAGGGATGTGCCTCAGTGGTTAAGCACCCTTGAATTCAGAAGAAAAAAAATATTTTATCTGCCCACCACACACAACACACACCAGAGACTTCCAATATTTTTTCAGACTGTTTTCTTTGAGTTTTACGTGATGACTGGGTCACAAAGGGCTTGGCTTAATTCAGATGACCAAATTACTAGAATACCCAGAGACTTAATTTTATTTTTTATTTTTGTAGTACTGGGGATTGAACCCAGGGGTGTTTTACCACTGAGCTACACCAAAGTCTTTTTTTTTTTTTTTGAAACAAGGTCTCAGATTTGAAATCCTCCTGTCTCAACCTCCCAAAATCTGGTATTACAAGTGTATGCCACTATATCCAGCTACCAGGAAACATTTTCTATTCAGATATTTTCTATAGAAGTAAATTAGCTGAGGATGTGGCTCAAGTGGCATGCGCGGGGCGCTGGGTTCGATCCTCAGCACCACAAAGATGTTGTGTCCACCGAAAACTGAAAAAATAAATAAATAAATCACTTCAATTGCTGAAGAACAAGCAAGGTTTTATCTCATTCTGTTACTGTCATTTCTTGGGCTGGGGATGTGGCTCAAGCGGCAGCGCACTCGCCTGGCATGCGTGCGGCCCGGTTCGATCCTCAGCACCACATACAAAACAAAGATGTTGTGTCCGCCGAGAACTAAAAAATAAATATTAAAAAATTCTCTCTCTCAAAAACAAGAGACATAACTCATAAATCTTCACTTTAAAAAAAAATAAAATTAACTTTTTACCCACTTGAATCAAAGTGTGAAATATGATATATCAAGAACTATGTAATGTTTTGAACAACCAACAATAAAAAATTTTTAAAAAAAGTAAATTAGTGGCTTCTAATTTTAAGATTACTAGAATGATTCAATTTAAAAAAACACTGAAGGAAATTGTAAAGGGAGATGTATATTTGAATTTTTAACCATTTGAGGAAACTCAGGGAAAATCCTATTATTAATGTTTAACATTGCCACCCTCCTGAGATCTTCCTGAAATCAGAAAATCTTTTGGCAACAATCTTTCAGCATCTTTCTTACATCTCTGTTATCACAATTTATTCTAAAAACATTCTTATTATAAAAGAAATATATATTGGCCTGGCATCCTCCCCATCCCCCATTGCCAGGGATTGAATCAGGAACTCTTATATGCTAGATAGAAGTGCTCTGCCCCTGAGCTACACCTCAGCCCTGGGTTTATTCTTGGGGATTAGAAGCTCATTGAAAACAGAGATCATACCTTATCTGTAAGACAATATTTTGGCAATTAACAATGAATGACACAGGCCTTAGAGTCACACACACCTAAATTTGAATCTTGGTTCTGCAATTCCTCAGTTAAACTACAAAGTTGTTTTTTGTAGTTTTTATAGTTTAACTTTATTTAGTCTCCATCCTCACTTTTGTTAAAATTGAGATAATAATGCCATTTTTTTTCAGGGCAGTTATGAACATTAAATGAGAAGATGTATGAAAGCACTTAGCCTATTGCCTAGCACACCCATGTATTCAATCAACAGTAACTAAGGGCTTATCTTCTGTATTATTTAAACTATACCATGTAGCATGGAAGGAAGTATGCCAAGAATTAAGTCATAATGAAGAGGAAAAGAGAAAAACACTAACACACACACAAAATGTAAGGGGCAACACCCTTGACTTACCATACCTTTATTTTCCTCTATGATCTTGGAATTTGGAGTCCAAGAAGCTGCTGTGAAAGCTGGAGGCCTGCTTCCAGCCCAAATGAGACTTATTGAGGTAGGGTAGGAGGAGAGTTTGTTAGGTCCAGGGCTCCCCTGGGAGTTCTGAGCCTGGCACAGAAATTCCAATTCAATCTTTGGTTTTGCCTCCCCTTTCCTTGTCACAGTATTTCTGAGAGTATCCTAGTGATGGAAACTTCCAGTCACTAACCTGCACCTTTCTGGAAGTTAGCGACCTCTTAGACAACATCTTAGACAACATTTCCTACAATAACAACACAGAATTTAACTTCTGTATTCAAACTACTAGCTTTATGTTGCTTCCCCCTGTGAAGGTCCCTGAGGTCTGCTTCAGCTTATCAGCACAATAGGCTGTACATGTGTTGCTAGGTAATACTGAATTCCTCTGAAGCAGATCTTAGGGCTGCAGCCTAGAGCTTAGCCCTTGTTTAGGACAGAACTTGTCCTAAATTCTACGGTACTACCATAATGCCCAGAACTTTTGGTTGCACACTTCTGTTCCCTACAGAACATAGCCTCTGGGCAATTAGCCTGAGGTTCATTGTTTAAGACACTTAGGAGGAAGTTCCCAGCAATGAGTTTCAAAAATCTGGCAGGAATCCAGAAAAGGAGCTTTATTTAGGGAATAGGATATACAAAATATTAGCTTCCAATTTTTTCCTCTCCCTAATATAAAGTTCATTTTTCATACCACTCAGCTATTGCAGGGTAGAAAGTCAATGCCTGAAAAAAACAGACTTGATTAGCAGTCAAGTTATTTAAACTTTGTTCTAGAAGTCTTTGTTCTAGAAGTCATATAAAATTAATAAAGTCATAATTTATCCCATTCCAAGTATGACTATTCTGAATCATCTAACATGTTAAATTTTTGCAAAATACAAATTCCTCATTTTTTGATCATTACCATACAGTTTCCTAGTTTCTGGCTAAAAATAACTATTTTCTAGAGTTGTTTAACTAAATTTATGTGAAAAAAAAATCTCAGGAAACATTTGCCAACTTAAGTCACTTGCTTTTCTCACTTAAGATGGAAAAAAAATTACCATTTCAACTTTATCTTTTTTGAGGCTTCAACCTTTCCACCGTCTCATTTTTGCTTGAAGAATGCTAAAGTGTCTCCTCTTGATTTTATGTGACTTTTCACGAATCCAGTTAATTTCCTGAATCCTTCTATCAGCCCATCGCCTGTGAGGGCACAGCAGGGTTGCACATACCAGTTCCGGTCACTGCAGAGCTTCTTCACTTTGAATATTCTGGTAATGTCCTCCGCAGTCAGAGCTCCAGGCACATCTTGTTTGTTGGCTAATAGGACAACAGGCACATTTTTAATATGTTCATTCTTCAAAATGTGCTCAAACTCTTTCCGTGAGACTTCCAGTCGTTGTTGATCTGTACTGTCCACAACATACACCAGCCCATCAGCGTTCTCACAATAATAGCTCCAAACAGTTCTCATTTTTTCCTGTCCTCCAACATCCCAGACTGTGAGCAAAAGGCTGCTTTCCAATTCGATCATCTCCACATTGAAACCTATTGTTGGCATGGTCGTAATATCCTTAGCAAGCTTTAGTTTGTAAAGGAGAGTAGACTTCCCTGCTGAATCAAGTCCCAGAAGAAGAACGTGGGCTTGCTTGATTTTGGAGTTCTTAGAACTCAGAAGACCCATCTGAGGCTTTTTCTTCTTTAACAATCTTTTCTTCTGACCAGAGGCAGTGTGTCCTTTCTAGATCTTGCATGAAATTGTGTAGGAGGAAATAAGAGAGCAAATGCTTTATGATATAGCCCAAGAACAGGAGCTTGTGTACATTTATATTGTGGCTTATCAACTCTTATAGGCAAACAGTATTTTAATTGCAGTCCTAGCCAATCCTGAGTTATCTGTGGTGTGAGTAACTAGCCAATATCATAGTGGCTCAAAGGGGACATTCTTTGTAAATGAGTAGGATAAGGAGTGGCGTGCCTGGCTGATGCTACAGCTTTTGTCCCTTTCAGGTGCTAGAAACTTGGAGGAAATCAAAGGATCAGACATGCACAGTAACATGGTTTAGAAGCAGAATGAAAACAACTTTTTGTTGTATTTTATTTTTAACTAATCTTCAAGTTAACTTTAAACTTTTTGTTTAACATTTTGTAAAAAAAAAAAAAATTTTTTTGTAGAACTGTAGTTACTTGACTATTTCTCTTATTACAATTGTAAATAAATAACTAGGGTTCTTAAATCATGAAGAGAGTTATCTCCTACTGCCCACCCCCACCCAGTATCTTAAGTACTTTCCCCTTGACCAGATTTCTCAGTAAGAAATTTTAAACCACCCAAGGTTATCTGAACCTTTCTCCCATAATCAGATAGAGCATTGTTTCTTGAGTCTACCAGGCAGAGAATTAACACTACTCACAAAACCAGACTTAGAGGGGAAAGTTTGCACACAAACACTTTTGAATTAAGCAGACATTCTAGTTGAAAATAGAAGATTGAATATATGTATTTATCTCCTTTCCTTCTCAAGACTACACCTAAATGACAGCAAAGAAATAAAAAGAATATGTAAACCTATAGCGAGAGGAGCAAGCAAATCCATCAAAGGGTGAAATATTTCAACAAAACTATGGAAGATGGAAATTAGGTGGAAGGTGAGCCATAACTTATATGGTATGATAATGCTCAGGCTTGCGGTGCTAGGTCACTGGGGATAGACAAGAGGCTCCAGGAATGGCAGAGAGAAGGAGTGAAATAAAGGACTAAAAATAGAGGGAAATAACTAAGAGTCTAAATAAGGAACAGAAAGCACCCACTTGTTCACACACATACCCCTCAGTTGAATGACTACTCAGCAATAAGGTGTTTAGTTCTAGGCAAAGAGGTAAAGTGGTTTTTTTCTAAAGAAATTGGTCTTAAAAAAAATGGGGTTTCCACAGCATAGTACATAACTTAGTATTGGATTAAACTATAGCCATCCTGGCAATTGGCAAACTTGCTCTTTATACAGACTTCCCAGTCATCTACAAAAGGCACAGAAGTTTCTACGCTTAGTTTGTAGCATGTCTTCAATATGAATGAGAGAGAAACCTAAACAAAAATAAGAACACTTTAAGAAAGATTAAACATGGGGAACAGAACAACATTTTCATTAAATCTAGTTAATATTTTTATAGAGATTTGAGAAGATATTATGTCCATTAAACAAGAATTGATATTATTAAAAAGATAAAAAATAAAAATAAAAAATAACAATACCTTTAACTACTGGGTTTGATGGTCCAGGCCTGTAATCCCAGTGACTAAGGAGGCTACGGAAGATCCCAAGTTCCAGGGCAGCCTGGACAAATTTGTGAGATGCTGACTCAAAAACTACAAAGAGCTAGGGATGCAGCTCTGTGGTAGAACCCCACTAAATTCTATCTCCACTACCATAAAACACTTTACTCTTGAACATTAAAAACATAAATTTTTTAAAAAATTAAAGATCTGTAATAGGTTAGAAAGACAATATGGAAGGATTCTTTCAGAAAGTAGAATATAGAAAATATGTAAGACAAGAGATGTAGAGGATAAACTCAGATATCTCAACACCTGAGTTATAGGACCTTATTCTATAGAGAATCCGAAAATATGCAAGAGAGAAATGAAACAATGCAGGACCATTTTCCAAAGCTAAAAATTAACTCTCCAAACCAAGAGGCTTCTTTTAGTGCTTAACAATATCATTTTTTAAAAGAGCTATCTTGGGGCTGGGGTTGTGCCTCAGTGGTAGAGCGCTTGCCTAGCATGTGTGAGGCACTGGATTCGATTCTCAGCACCACATATAAATAAATAAAGGCCCATCAATGACTAATAAAATATTTAAAAAAAAACAAATAAAATAAAATAAAAGAGCTATCTTAGAACTTCTGGCACAAAATTATTCATAAATATTAAGTAGTATTATATTTTGACTATCATTACTGCTCCTGTTGTTTATATAACATCATTCTGAAGGAGGAGACAGCACATAACTTCTCTGCATTATTAATCATTTTCCTTCTTTTTACTCCCTTCTATCACATCAATAGGTACTGCACACCTATTATTGTTTTACTTTGTTACTTTAGGTTACTTTCTATGAATGCAAAAGACATTCATGAAATGGCAATGATATATATATCCATTATATATATATATTTTTGTGTGTGTGTGTGTGTGTGTGTGGTTCTGGGGATTTAACTCAGGGTCTTATGCATGCTAGGCATACACTCTACCATTGACTGTATCCCCAGCCCTATTAATCTTAAACATAGTAATTTTTAACAAAAAAAAAATTTTATCTAGTTTGTTTTGTGAGAGTTCACTGTCACTTGACACCCTAAAACCTAAAGAAATCCTTTGGAGTCTCTTCTACTGAAAATAAGTACTTAAAGAGAGAGAGAGAGAGAGAGAGAGAGAGAGANCTAAAAATTAAAAATAAAAAGAATGAGGATTCAATCCTGAGTACCACCTCCCACCCCCCCACCCCCCGAAAAAGAAGAAGAAGAAGAAATTATGTGAATACTTTTTAAAAATCCTTAACCAATTCACAATTTAAAACTCATCGTGTCTCTCAGATTTTATTTATTTATTTATTTTTGGTAATGGGGATTGAACTCACTTAACCACTGAACCATATCCCAAGCCCTTTTTGTTTTTTGAGACAGAGTCTCTCTAAATTGCTCAGAGTCTCATTAAGTTGATAAGGCTGGCCTTGAATTTATGATCCTCCTGCCTTAGCCTCCCAAATTGCTGGGATTACAGGTGTGCACCACCATGCCCAACAGAAGATACTATTTATATTCATTCATTCATACATGCAGCAAATATATAAATATATATGTATTTTCCCCCTACTGTCAAAACCACCATGTGCTAGATGCCAGGTCACAAAAATAAATCACACAATTACACCTGACTTTAGGTGGCTTTCATTGGGGAGAAAATAAAAGATACATAAACAAACACAATAATATAAAGTAAAAAAAAAAAATGTATGCTGGAGTGTGCACAGTGGCACATGCTTGTAATCCCAGTGACTCAGGAGGCTGAGGCAGGAGAATCGAGAGTTCAAAGCCAGACTCAGCAAAAGCAAGGCATTAAGCAATTCAGTGAGACCTTGTCTCTAAATAAAATACAAAATAGGGCTGGGGTTATGACTCCATGGTAAAGTGCCCCTGGGTTCACTCCCTGGTACTAACTCCTCCACACACCCAAGAAAAGGGGGTCAGAGGTTAAGGGCTGCTGAGTTCAATTCTTAGTACCAAAACAAAACAAAAAAATACCACTGGTATTCTGGATATTCACAAATTATTTCAGGATGGAGGGCATCAGAGAAATATCTCTGGAGAAGATTAAACATTGACCCAAGCTTGTGGAGATATTGTGGGGAAAGGGCATTCATTAAAGAGATGGTCTACGTGAGTAGAATCAGAAACATGGGATGGATTTGAAAAAGCAACAATTTGTATACATGTAGGTTTTTTTCTATAAACATGTAATTATTAAAAGCATCAGATAAATCTAGATTATAAAACAAGAATCAAGGAAGCAGATCTGGATTCTTCAAAATACACTGGTGTCATAAAAGACTGAAGAAAAAATGGAGAGGAAGGTGAGGAAGCAGGGAGGAGAAATGCTCTAAATTAAAAGACACTCAATTTTTCAATGCAATGTNAGCAAGGCCCTAAACAACTTAGGGAGACCCTGTCTGAAAATAAAAAATAAACAGGCCTGGGGATGTGGCTCAGTGGTAAAGCACCTTGGTTTCAATTCCTGGTACAAAAAAAAAAAAAAAAAAGTGAAATTTAGGACACTGAATACACTACCACTTGAACTCTTTTCCACTCCCATATTTCCAATAAGTCTGCTTTTTAAAAAGAGGCTTAACATTTTGTGTGTGTGTGTGTGTGTGTGTTTAATTTTTTTTTTTGGAGACAGCATCTTGCTAAATCACTAAGGGTCTCGATAACTCCATAAGTTGCTGAGGCTGGTCTCAAACCTGTGATCCTGCCTCAGCCTCTGAAGTTACTGAAGTTAAGTTAAATTCAATACCTGTTCTTTATGAGGTCCAGTGTTGGTACTGGATATCCTCTATTTTAACTGTAATGAGCACAATCATGCATTATGTCTTTACTCTTTTCCCTCCTGACAAATTAGACTTCTGTTTTCAAGAATTTTGAAATTTTGTTTCAAAATTATACCAAACAAATGAGGGACTAAATTCAAGATTAATATTATATCTGAATAAAAATATGAGTTTTTCTTCTGTAAAAGAGAGTAAAACCATTTATTTTTCAATGTTAATTCTATAAGGAAGTCTACAAGTGTTTCACCATCCTTTCCTATTGTCCCAAAACATTTAGGGATTCATTTCTCCCAGCCAAACCTGAGGGAAGAAGAAAAGTTTGTTTTCTGTAAATCATTCTAAGATTATGTAAATAAAGGTGGGATTGTGAGAAAGTTACTGGCAGGCTCTGCAGTGTCAAAGGAATTTTGTTTTAAAATACAGGAAAGAAAGGAAAAAACATTTTTAAAAAGTCTAATTTATGGAAAGGGGAAGCAAAATGTCCTAAATTAGAAGCTCAACCATGTACTGTACAAACCAAATGAAAATATAGAAACTTATCTCTTGAAAGAAAGTGACATCTTATTTCATTATCTTTATTTTTTATAGATAAATAAGAAAGAATCAGGATGTGGTTATGTAACTTGCTTGGCTTATGCAGACTTAGAACATTGCTGGTTTTTTTAAAAATTCTTTTTTGAAATAAAATTTTGGAAAATTGATTAATAACATACATATAGAAAGATGCAGAAATTATAAATGTACAGCTCAAATATGTTAATATGAGTTGCAAATACCCATATAATTACCACTAGGGCCAGGCTTAAAGTTTTAAATTTTCCATTCTGTCACAACAAAAATTCCGGAACTCAAGTGTTTCTACATCCATCCAGTTTTCGGAAACACACTCTTCCCTCTAAGGAAAGCACCACATGAGAGAAATAAAGAGAAATGAGAGGCAGCTCAACATAACACAGGCTTATTTGGGACAAACCTGCTGAGGGGGCCCCAGTGGAGACTGAGACCTGTCTTTAGTTTATAGCCTGGAGTAAATATAAGGGACTAAGGGAGGAAATTTTTGCATTTGTTGCTAGGGGTTGTTAGGGAGGGATCCTTGATGTCTCCTTCATAAGGAACCAGGTGCTTTTCAGTATTTCTTTGCATGGTGATGGAGTATCCTCTGGGGTTTAGGTCAGGCTGTCAGAGTGACCTTGAGGTGACTCTTGTACCAGGAATTGAAACCAGGGGCTCTTAACCACTGAGCCACATTCCCAGCCCTTTCCATGTTTTTCTTAAACTTAGAGACAGGGTCTCACTAGTTGCTTCAGGCCTCTCTAAGTTGTTGTGTTGTGGAAATTGCATTCATCAAGAGACCAAGCACCTCTTCTTGGGTTGGAGAACTCAGGCTTATTTATGCCTGCTGCCCCAGAAGAGCTATCCCTCTGAAATTCTGGGCCTCCCACAGTGGGGCTACTCAGTTTTTATAGGGCAGTGGAGGAGATCAGGTTGCAAGGGTCATACTGGTTGCTCCTAGGTGGTTTCCAAATTGGTAGCTTCTCAAGCTGAAGAAGCAGTTAGCACAGGGCAGTAAGCTTGTGGTGGGAAGCTTGTGGTGGGAATTCTTGAGATAAGCAGTTTACCAAAGCAGAACCAAGGCAGAGAAACATCTGCAGTTTTTATCACAAGCAGCAGTTTCTCAAGATAACTGCAAGCTTACACTCCTAAGAGCTATAATTCAAACCTAGCATAGAAGTGTTATAATTTAAATGAATATTTAAACAACACTCTTACAGAGACCAGTAATTAAATAACAGTCTTACAAAGAAGACCAAAGCTATAAAATAATTTCTCTCTTCAGCTGGGGCTGGCTTTCTTGAACTTATGATCCTCCTGACTCAGCCTCCAGAGTTGCTGGGATTTCAGGCACGGGGCACCATATCCATCCTTAGAAGCTTTTCTAAGTACCATTTCTTACAGAAAGAACCAAAGATTTCACCCACATCCCAAGGTGTCCAGCTTTTCTTTCATTTGCATAGGCAAACCACCGGATCTAAATTCAAATCTAGCCTCTTGCACCCGCTATGTTGAATAGTATTAACAACAAGGAAGTTCTGATAATTACATTACATAAAATAAACTGGAAAAGACATTTCACAGAATGTGGTTCATGGTTGACTCATGTTTTTCCCCTCTCCTAATTTTTGTGTGTTAGCTAACATTTTAAAATATCGGCAATGATGTTAACCTTTTCCAGGTGAGGAACAATGTGGTGATTATGTTGTGCTGAATTCCACTCCAGCTGTTGCTGAAAGCTCGGTACTTGCCCCCTCCCCCATGCCAATCCAATAACGAGGACAGGTTTTGAGAAAAAGGGAAAAGAAGGTTTATTGCTTTGCTAGCAAAAGAGAAACAGAGGACTCCTGTCCCAAAGGTTGTGATTCTGTCCATCAGCAGGAACAGGGGGATTTTAAAGAGGTGATTCAAAGGCTGTATGCAATCCATGTGTTGTTCTCTGTTGGAGTTGTAATGCATTTATTAATTTGGGAGATAGGGGGCCAGGATTGTGGCTCAGTGTAAGAGCTCTTGCCTGGCATGCATGAGGCACTGGGTTTGATCCCTGGCACCACATAAAAATATTTCTGAGATCTTCTGGTGACATCCACAAAGTCTGGATTAGTTCATTCCTAGGGCGGGTGTGTACTCAAGGACAGATAACTCTGACAGATAACTCTGCCTAAATTGGGAAAGAAAGGTAATCCTACTTTCCCTGAGATTAGGGAGGGGAAGACATTAGGGAATAGTAGGGAGAGAGAAGATAAAGAAACATGTTCATTTTAAAAATAAGTTGCAGTGGCAGAGCAGCAAGGGCTATAGTCAAAACATAAAGTGGACCACTGTTATATTTCCTTACTGTCAATTTCTACATTCCATTTCTATGGAAAAATGGGCGACTGCTAAAAGGGGGCAAAATTGGGGAAAGTAATCCAAAGTCCTTGTTCTCTTCTGTCAGGTGGAGTGTGGGCAGTTAAGGGCATTCAGCATCAGAACAGTCCAGAGGTCCCCAGTGGCAGATGGTAGGTGACTGGACAAGCCATACATAGGGCAGGGATCATGTTAAGACAATAATAAACAAGACAATAAAGCATTACTTTTTGGTAAACAATTAACACAAAACCAATTAGTATTTTAGCCAGGCTCTGAAAACCATGAGGACAGTAACTCATAATTTTATCAGTGAAAACCAGAAGAAATTTATTAATGAAGGAGGTTAGGAAGATTTGTAGGTCTATGAGACCAGGCTCAAATTGACTCAGGACAAATTTGAGACTCTTTAGAGTTCTTTGTGATCATTAATAGTAGGCACTCACACACAAGAAGCCTTCCTTTATAGCCTCAAACTTTACTTACTTTTGGTAGGGCTGATACAAGTGTACATCTTAAATTACATTAAAAAAAAAAAAACTTTTCATGTGTCTATTTTTTGAATTGTTTCTTTTGTTTCAGTTTCATTGATTTCAGCTCTGATTTTAATTATTTCCTGTCTTCTATTGCTTTTGGTGTTGATTTGTTCTTCTTTTTCTAGGGCTTTGTGATGTAATGTTAGGTTATTTATTTGTTGACTTTTTATTCTTTTAGTGTATGAGCTCAATGAAATGAACTTTCCTCTTAGTACTGCCTTCATAGTGTTCCAGAGATTTTGATATGTTGTATTGGTGTTCTCATTTACATCTATGTATTTTTTAATTTCCTCCCTGATTTCTTCTACTCTCCATTCATCATTTAATAGCATAATATTTAGTCTCCAGGTGTTGAAGTGGCTTTTATTTTTTAAATTTTATCATTAATTTCTAGTTTCATTCCATTATGATCTGATAGAATGCAGGGTAGCATTCAGAGATCACTCTTGGGAATGTGTGCAAAACCTCTTGGCTCCTTTAGCTTTCCTCTACCAGTGATGCCATGTGCCAAGATGGGTCAGGGTCTTGCTGACAATATGTGGCTTCTCTTGGAAGCATCAGGGGCATTTCTGTCTACAATGACCCTTGTCTTTGCAGAACGTGCCCTGGTTGGCTCTCTAGGGTCCTCTCAATCTCTCTTAAAAAGCAGATCAGGTGACTCACTGGAGTTGCAAGGCCCAGAGGGGTCCCATCATCCTTTGGGTGGCTAACTTTAGAGGGCAAAAGCCAAAGTGTTGGCTGCTTTTTTTTTTTTTTTTTTTGGCCCTTTTATTTCCTTGAATTTGGTCTCCAAGTTTTTGGTTTTAAATACTCAGCAAGCCACTTTCATCAGTCTTAAAGAGGGAATAACTGGTCAAAACTTCAATATTTATAATTTCACAGTGACCTCTTTCATTTAATTGTAGTTAGTACTACACTAGTACTGGAAGTCAGCATTATATAATGTCCTGTGGGTGATGGCTTATTATCTCAAATTAACACAGGTTTGTTTTTTTTTTTGTTGTTGTTGTTGTTTGTTTGTTTTAAGCAGTACCTCTGTAAAACACTAATAGGCAAGAGTTATAAAGTTTACAAGAAAAATACAAAATAAAATTAACAGAGCAAAAACATATTCAGTTTGTGTAACAGCTATATTCCTATAACCTTGAATCTTTACTTAATTATATATTATTATTCTCCCTATTGAGATAATAATAATTTGGAGGGGGTATAGGGTACTGGGGTTTAAACTCAGGGGCACTTGGCCACTGAACAACATCCCCAGCCCTATTTTGTATTTTATTTAGAGATAGGGTCTCACTGAGTTGCATAGTGCCTTGCTTTTGCTGAGGCTGTCTTTGAACTCACAAACCTCCTGCCTCAGCCACCTAAACTGCTGGGATTATTGGCATGAGCCATCAAGCCTTACAGATGTAATCTTTACAATAATAAATCAATCTTTGAACACAACTTTTTTTTTTTTATGTTCAAGAATATTTTATTTTTTTTTTATTTTTTATTTTTTTATTTTTTATTGTTGGCTGTTCAAAACATTACATAGTTCTTGATATATCATATTTCACACTTTGATTCAAGTGGGTTATGAGCTCCCATTTTTACCCCATATACAGATTGCAGAATCACATCAGTTACACATCCATTGATTTACATATTGCCATAAATGAGCTGAAATCTAGCCTATTTTGGAGCCATTCTAACATGGAGTAAGTTGGGAGGCAGAGCCTTATCTCAGATAAGGCAAGCTCTTCACAAATAACACAATATAACATTAATCTGAAACACAAATTAAAGAAAGGCTAAGAGAGCTTTTAACTTTCTTTTTGTGGAAAAAGTGGCAGAATGTTTCCATGTTTTACAATGTTACCTTCAAACAGATCAGGCTTTCATTATCTTCCAAAAATGCATTTAAATTCTAATTCCAGCATGAAGAGTAACACCAAATTGTATAAATAAGTTATTGACAACAGGTTGCTTTATCCAGCTATAAAACATCAAATGACATGAATAAATACCAACCATATTTGTTATTTCTATACAAATCTGAGACTTTTGCTATAGATAATTTTAGTTTGGAGAACACCAACTTGTCCAAGTGCTCTCCTAAGCTTTACATTTAACTCTTTAACTTTTTAAAGTACAATTTAGAATCCAGAGTGTATGATAACAATAATCACAAGTTAGCATGGGTTAACAAAAGATCAAAGGATAGCCTTAAATATCTTATACATTTAGAAAACAGTATTAATGATCAGAAATTTACTTAGTCAAAGCAAACAGATATATAGGACAGGTCTTCAAATGACAGTGTGGCCCTTCCATGTCAGATACAATGTATAAAAGAAAGCACGTATTGGTTGTCTTGCCAGTAAACTTACATAAACTCTCATTTTTATAAACTTTTATATAACATTTAGACAAGGCTTAGATATAGATCTCAGATGCATATGTATACATAGTTGCATATATTTAGGGTGTCAACAATATTTTTATAACCTAAATAACATTTGTTAGTTTAACCAGTTACAAAGTAATCATTTAAAACTTTAAAACAGTTACAAACCCTGATTCCTTTAAGATTTAGTTTCCCCAAGTAATAAAACCTAACAAATACAAGAAAATTGTCATGATAGATAAGAGCAGATCAATGTTTCAAACTTTGTTTTATATCAGTGCATAAAATTTAAATAACTGTGCCAATTGTAGCCAATTTAACCACAAACACAAACTTTTTGAAATTTACCTTCCACAAAGGTTCTTTACACCTTAGTTTTGTCCTCTTTTATCATGGATTTTAGCCCAAAAATATTACTTTTCCAGACAAAATACTTTTTTATCTAGAAACATTTCTTTTATGTTCTAATTTTCCATACTAAAATATATTTCCATACCTATAACTTTCTTTTATCTTTTAGTTTTGGACCCTTTATTAAATTCATATTCTGAAACAGTCTGAATGTTATCTGCACCTTTAATTTACACAACAAACTTCATCCCAGGAGAGGGTTGGACAATCCAGCATACACAAAAACTGTGCCTTAATCTTTTTTTCACCCAGGTTGCATTCAAGTGGTGGGAGCACAGGATATTTTTGAGCTTGACCTATCTCTGTTATCATGATCATAAAACCATCAACTTTAAGTGAGTTCCTCACTGTCAATTGTATCCAGAGGCTCCTGTGGGGCCTTTTAAAAAATATACTAGGCATATTGATATGCAATGAAGGAGGCCCTTTCCATCATTTTTCTTCAGGTTTCCATGAAGATCCCTTTGCAGAGGCTGCCTCCAAAACACAGGTTGGCCTTAGTTTCTGTCTTTTTCTTTTCTGGGTGCAGTTATTTATTCTGCCATTCTTTTCAGGCATTTAATTTCATGGGATACTTTTATAGCAAGAATTGCTCTGCCCCAGCGATGAATATCACCTGGCCAAATGGGGTGTCCTCTCAGATCTTAAAAGGGGAGACTATTCCTATCCTCAAGTCATAAACTGACATTGCTGGAACTTACTACCACAGTCTTTGTGGCCAGAAGCCTTCACCCTCCTCCAGGAGCAAAAGGAGCTGAAAGGCAGGACAAAGGCCAGTTTCTCTATGGAGATTTTTCTATAGCCCAGGAAGCTTTTCTGGGATTCCCCCCACCCCCCACCCCCAGTTTAGGGCTAGTGTCCTTGACCCACAGTGAAATGATCTGTGGCTGCCTGGGGCAGCACTGATTTAAAAGATTTAAATCTTTTATTAACCCTTTCTTCTGGTGTCCTGCTATCCTTGCACACCAGAGGCAGTGCTTTTTGGCACCTTCAAATTAGTTCTTCATGGTTTAGGCCCCTTATCAAATATTGGAATAAACCTATGTACGTACAGGGTCTCTTTCATATGCTTTACCCCTGACAGACCAATTTCAATGTTAAGATTGCATAATATTACAGAAAAAAAAAAGACATTCAAAGGCCAGATTGTGTTACAGTAAAACCTCTTTCTCATAGACAGGCTTATACATATGGCTGGCTCATGCAGCCAAGATCTCTCTGCTAAAGAGACTATGGATAAGACCAATGCACCTTGGCCCATGTCTTAAAAGGGGCAGTAACAGATACAAGCAAAACAAAAACACAGGCAATCAGAGGGAATTCCCAAACCACAGCTGATAGATAGTAACCTTTAAAACGTACAGACCAGATAGGAGAAAAATCCCAAATTCCCAACTTTCATTTTTCTTTCTTCCCTTCC
>NW_025999961.1:16658233-16680136 GCF_001458135.2 Marmota marmota marmota
TGGGCTTTGCACATCTCAGTACGGACTTCTCAGTCAGTGGGTGGTAATAGTTCTAGAGTGAAATTGATGTCACCTGTTTCACAGGCCTCTGTAATCATTGTGAGAGAAATCACAAATACTTGGCATTTTCACTTCCAATTGGGATGGGAAAATTATTTCTGCCTCTCACCAAGACTTATGATGGCAAGAATCTGCCAAACACAAAGGGTTTTAGGTGCTCAGTGGCCAATAAAAAGAAACATCAGTGTAAGAGAAACCAAATTATTTTCCCATAATATGCAGCTCAGGGGGAAGAAGTTGAGGGATCGTTGTGATTCAATGATGTCACAAGTTGTGTCTGGGTACCATGACTTGTTGCCTCAAGTTTTCCAGGTGGCACCCCAACCAGCAGGTCTATCTTCAAGACAGAAAGAAGGGGAACAGAGCTCTGCTAGCTGCGTCATCTTTTCTGTCATTGAAAATACAAAACATTTTCCAGAAAACCTCAATAGACACTTGCACACATCTCTTTAACCAGACTTGTGTCCCTTGAAATCAGGGAACCTGGGAAGTTATTTAATTGGGTAGATTGCTATGCCCTTCCCCAAACTGGAACTCTGTTAGAACAAAAAGGAAGAAATGGAGATAGAATAAGCAAAGAGCATAATCTGATTCAAGTAGCACTAGGCCTGAAAGGGTGATAAGAATCAGCCAATTTATCCCCATGCCATCTCCCCAGAGACTCTGTATTGGCATTTTATTTAGCCTACTCCTTGCTGCTCTAACAAAATACAGAAAAATGGGTATTTTATAAAGAGATGACATTTATTTAGCTCAGAGTCCAAGATTTGGCAGCCCCTGTGACTGACTTTTGATGAGAGTCATCATGGTGGTGTTACCGTTGTTTACCAGTGAAGAGTCCTTGCTTCCCCAAAGTTGAAGTATAACACCAGAGAAGCACACCGAGGCAAGGTCAGAGTGGAAAATAGAAGCTTTATTAAAGGACAGCAGAAAAGACTTCTCCCAGAGGAAGAAGGGGACCCAAGAGGTGGAATCCATGGAAGGGTGAATGTATTCCCCTTTTTATAGCTAAGGTCTTCATCTAGTTTCCCCCCATTCCTGTCCTTTGTTCTGTTATCTTTCAGTGAAGGAATGTAGGTGGCAAGGCCCAAAGGGTGGGGCACAGGTGGGTCAAAGAAGTAATCTGGGCAGGAAGGACTTTTGGGTTTAAGTTTGCTGGGAGCTGTTTCATTAACATTTCTTAGGGATGGGCTCTGGGCCTTGGGGACATTAACATTCCAAGAGTTGTTCTGCTTTTCCCAGACTTCATTCTCAACATGGCCTTCATTTTTGGTTTTACTCGATATTAGACCCGATTTACCTAACTACACTGACTTCCTATCTTTAAATCTGGCTTCAGTGGGAGGGCATGCAAGGGGTAGAGATTGCAGGACCAGAAACCTGAGGAGGAGCGAGTCTTGTTCTTTGTTAAAAACCGGCTCTCACAGGAATAATGAGGGCGCATGAGAAGTACACTACGCCCTTCCAAGGGCATCATCTCCAGTGACCTATTTACCTCACACTAGGCTCAACCTCTTACAGGTTCTACCACCTCAACACTACCACAGTGAGAACCAAGGTCCAGCCTATGAACCTTTGGGGGAAAAACCACACCCACCTCATCACATGCTCCAACAAAGCCCACATCTTTAGAGCAAGATGTCCCAGTCTACAACATGTGTGTGAAGAAAGGTTGCTCTCAGAAGTCACTGGAAGCAGCCAGAGCCATCATTCTGGAACCTCTGTGATGTCACACTTGATACTTCCTTTCTTCTCTGCTGCTGTCACAGCCCTGGGTGGCAACCCAGAGGAGGTCACTGGTGGCTTCATTTTGTTGAGGACTGGAGGCCTAGCCATAGACTTCTCCAATGACTTGAAGCCCCCAACCCAATGTATGGTTGGAAATGCTTGATTTATCCCAAGTCTCTTTGCCACATTCAATGTGGTGCTGCTGAATGTCAGTGGTGTCTTCTTTGTTTTTCCATGAGTCTCCATGCAAGCTGTCAGGTTTCTTATAAAGAGATAGAAGGGAAAATAAACAGTGATAGTCCAGACATAGAGAAGTAGAGAGAGAGGGTTAGGAGGAAGAAGAGCATATATAGTTAGAAGCACAGAGGTCTAGAGTGCCTGATGCATTTAGGGAACTGCAGGTAGCTGGTAATGCCGGTGATGTTTGGTAGAGTCTCCGTGGTCTGTCTCTAGCCTGGATATTTTGATCTGTCCCTAAGGTCTGTGAGTCCTACCTCAGATGAGCCAGACCTTATGAAGCACTCTGGGTTGCCCCAGGCTAGAACTTAGTCTGCCTCTGTTTTCAGATCAGATGGCTTGCCCTGAATGGGGAGTGGGGCTTTGCCCTCATTACTGACCTTCTGTTAGTGATCACCTGGTTTCTGCAGCCTGGTTTCCCTAAAATTTTCTGACTCTGACATCTTGCAGTGAGGTAAGGCCTCAGACCTCGGGAGAAGGAGGTGGCACCCCAAGGGCTGATGCCGACAAGGTGATTACTGAAGTGCTAACCGCACTCAGGATCCCTTCTCTCTATGTCATCATTACTTAGACCCTGATACTTCATTTCCCAAGCTACTGAGCTATGAATAAACAGAATCATGGAGGTTTTCCAGTGGCTTTAGAAGGGAGGACTAGGCAGGCTGGCAACAGAGGCCAGCAGTCTCTACCAAACCACACAGTTCACTCTTCCTGGTGCTGGGGATTGAACCTGGGCCGCACGCATGCCAGGCGAGCGAGCTACCGCTGGAGCCACATCCCCTGCTTTTCTTTTTTTCTTTTTTTTTTCCCTTCAGTTGGCATCATATACCATTATTCTTAATTATGTATTTATTTTACTGATCACTTTTCCAAAGACAGAAGCTCTACAGAGAGCTCTTGTAGCTGGAGCCCCTTCTCTTTGCCAGCCCATTGGAGTTGTTAGCTTGCTCTACAGGGATTAGGATTCCTCTGCCCACCTCTACCCCACGCTTCCTGTTGCCCAGTGATGCTATGGGGCAGCCACATGATGGAAGGCCTCCTGACATTGCCCAAACCTCTTCCCATGCCAGGCTCCTTTGAGCTGGACTCTGAGGCAGCTTACATGGCCTAGATGTAAAAAGGGTCTTTCAAATGCCCTAGTGCCCCCATTGCTCCTTCCACGACCCACCCACCCAGGACCGTCCACTGTGAATGTTGTAACATATATGTGGAGGCGAGTACTCCTCCTCCCTGTCTATTCCCTAACCCATCACACATCTGGTCAAGACCAGGAAACTCACAGCATATGTGGGCCAGGGGTGGGTATGAGACCATCTTCCCAGACTGTCAAAAGTGGCTCCCAGCCCCTCTTGGTCACTTACATCTGTTATTGCCTCTGTGTCTGTACCAGTCCTGAGAGGCTCACCCTGTTTGCACAGGTGCTGACATGCAAAGGGCAGAATCAGGGGGAGGAAAGGTAGTGCCTGTCCCACTCCTAATTTGCTGATACTAGATACCCAAACTCTTAGTCCAGCTGCAGCCCCGTTCTGGGGATCTTTGCCTGTCTTCATCTGGGTGTCCAATTTGGAGTGTCTCCTGGGTTCTGAGTGCTCTTCTCTCATGTATACACACTGCACAGGTTTCCAAGTGCAAAAGGCTGGCTGGGCAAGGGAGTTCTTTCCATCCATATCCAGTATCTGAGAAAATAGAGACCCAGAGTTATTCTATATCCTCTTCCAAATGACACTAGGCAGGTCTCTAAAGACCTCATTCATGACATGGTGACCTAATGAACTATGGAGTCCTAATTGTGTTCTAACAGTGGAAAGTGCCAGGTTCTCCCTGAGATGAAACCCGCTTGTAGGGCCAAGAGCAGGTGGCCTAGAGGGCAGTGTTGTGGAAGGCCTAAGCATTCGGGGAGTATGGAGGCCAGATAGACTCTCCAGGCTTGTCCTCTCTGCTAGGAGTTTGACCACCACTGTAGGTGGGTGAACAAGTGCGTGGGGCATTGTAACATCCAGCTCTTCCTGCTGCTGCTCATGTCCCCTTGCCTGTACCTGGGTGCCCTGCTGGTGATGTGCATCATCTTCCTTGTGAGCACGAACGAGATCACATTCTCCTTGGACAAGTCACCGCATAGCCACATAGTCCCAAGGGCCCACACTGGGAACAGCAGGGGTTGTGGGGACAGAGGGGTGGAGGGCCAAGGGGTGGGGTAACCAAGGGCCAGACTGATGTGGGTGGGGCTAGAGGGAAAAGCCCCTTGGGAGGACCTGTCAAGGACATGTTGAAGATGAGCAGGGTCAGGGAGATAGGTGGGGTCGGATGCACTGTCTAGTTGAGAATCTAGCGGGACCATAGAGAGGGGCAAGGAAGGTAGAAAAGGGACAGGCAGGAGGATAGCGTGGTGGAGTGAGGTTTCCCTTGGGTGTACTGGACCAACAGTCCAGTTCAGGGAGGAAGAGTAAGTGGGCGGGGCCACATGGGGCAGGCGCAGGGAGGGCGGAGTTGGGGAGGGGGGCTGCCGGGCCCCTGAGGAACTGTCCAGCAGCTTGGTTTCTTAGCGGGCGCACAGCTTCATGGTGGCTGTCCCAGTACCTTGCTGCCTCTCATCTTGGGGCTGCTGATCCAGACTGTAGCAATGAGCACTGCCAAGTGCCCCTACGAGGGTCAGGTAAATGGGGCCCAGTGCCTGTGCTGGGATACCCGGTTGTCGGAGGCAACTTGCACCTCTGCCACCTGGCACTTTCTGGGCTTTCTCCACTGCCCTTGGCCCTGATGGTGCCTCATTAGTCCTTCCAGACCCATCTTTATAACGTGCAGCGCAAATCTCTCCTCCCCCTGGAGCTCGCTGGTCATTCTCCCTCCTGGGTGCTTTGCTTCCAGAGCCTACTGTGTGCTGGGCTGCGTGTTATTTGAGAGATGGGTATAGAGGTGAGTAAGTACATCCTGCCTTTGTGTTGATAAGCAACCTGAGATTAGAATGACACTGGTAAACACCCAGGAACACTGTGAGAAGGGTTTGGTCCTGAGTGGTGTAGTGGACTGAAAGAAACAGAGTTTGGCAAGGCTTTTATTGTAGAGTAGGACATGCCACGATACCTGTCCTAGGTATAATTGTGGAGAGGCAGAGGACAGGAGGGCATTGTCTGTGAGAGAATCCAAAAGTAGTATGTTAAGTGAATGATGAGGATACGGCTCTAATTCAAGCACAAGGTAGCATGGACAATGAAGGTGACCCAGTGGGGGTCAAGATTTAAAAGGCCCAGAAAGCCAAGCATGGAATTTAGGTTGGATGAAGTAAAAACCTGGGTCTATGGTAGAATTTTTTTTTAAAGTTGTTTCTTGAGGAATAATTTACACACATTAAAATTCATCCTTTTTAGACTACAATTAAGGATTTTGACAAATGAATACCATCCTGCACTCTCCACCATGATTGAGGTTGGAGCAGTTTCTTTTCTTTTTTTTTTTTTTTTAAATATTTTTATTTTTTAGTTCTCGGCAGACACAACATCTTTGTTTGTATGTGGTGCTGAGGATCGAACTCGGGCCGCACGCATGCCAGGCGAGTGCGCTACCACTTGAGCCACATCCCCAGCCCGGAGCAGTTTCTTTCATCACCTTTTGTTGTCAATTTCTCTCCCTATATCCTTCTGGTTTTTCTTTTTCCAGAATCACATATAAATGGAGTCTTTGCCTTTTTAATCTGTCTTCATTCATTTAATACAATGCATTTGAGATGCATCCATGTGTTGTTCCTATCAGTAGTTTATCGAAGTATTGTTCATTGTATCTATTTTTTTTTTGCAGGGTTTTTTGTTTGTTTGTTTGTTTGTTTGTACCAGGGATTGAACCCAGGGCTGCTTAACCACTGAGCTACATTCCCAGCCACCCCCCATCTCTCTCTCTTTTTTTTTTTTTTTTAAAAAATTATTTATTTATTTATTTTTCTTTTTGAGTCAGGGTCTCATTAGGTTGCTTAGGGCCTCACTAAGTTGCTAAGGCTAGCTTTGAACTTGCAATCCTCCAGCCTCGGCCTCCCAAGCCACTAATATTCAGGCATGGGCCACTGAGCCCAGCCAGTTTTTTACAATTATAAATAAAGCTGCTACAAATGTTGGTGTACAGGCATGTGAAACATAAGTTTTCATTTCTGTTGGGTAAATTCTTAGGGGTAGCATTGCTGAATCATAAGGTAACCATGTGTAGAACTTTATAGAAAATTGCCAAATTTGTCTTACAAAAGCATTGTACCATTCCTAATTTCTACCAGCAATGCATGAGAATTCCAGTTGCTCCACATCCTCATGAACATTTGAAACTGTCATCTGTTAGTTTGTTTCATCTTTTCATTGTAGCCTGTCTAATAAATGAGTAGTGGTATCTCATTAAGATTCCAGGTTATGTTTTTCTAACGAATAATGATGTTGAGCATTGTCTTTTTGGCCATCAGTATGTCTTTGGAAAAGTGTTTGCTCCAATCTTTTGCCCATAAAAAAAAAAAATGGGTTGTTTCCTTACTGAGTTTTAAGAGTTTTCTATAGTGGATTCAGATCTACATTTTGCAAATCTTTTTTTTTTTTTTTCAATCTGTGGCTTGTTGCCTCATTTTCTTCATAGCATCTTGTAAAGAAGCAGAAGTTCTTAGTGTTGATGTTTCTCCAATACTGGGGATTGAACCAGGGACGCTTACCACTGAGTGTTGTTGTTCATTGTACATGGAAAATTATGTCCTTTGTGAAAAACAGATTCATTACCTTCTTTCCAAACTGTGTGTCTTTATTTCTTGTTCTGTTTAGTGTTGAATAGGAATGCTAAGATTGGACATCTTTGCCCTGGGATTCCTTTAGTATGACAATCTCTTGACTAAAGGCTCTTTCAGGAAGACTGGTGGGCAGCATCAATGGGGGAGGGGTAAACTGCAGACTCTGAGACAGCTGAACAGACAGAGGAGCCTCTCTGCTTATCACCTCCCATCCTTTTAGTCACCACCCCTCCACTGCCATATCTGATTCCCTCCCACCTGTGACTCCTGTGCTTAGCCTTTATTCCTCAGCCCCATGGTCTGCCTGTCTTCTCCTCTCTCCCGTTTCACTCCATCATTGAGTTTGCCTGGCAGCCTTTTCCCTTCCTCTATCCTGTGGTTCTTCCAGCCCCAGATTAGGCCATAGGCCATTGCCCTTCCTCCTCTGCTCAGAATGAGGCCCTCCAAGTCCAGGATCCCCAGTCTCAAGGGACCTAAATGTGGTCTGCCCTCTGGGATTCACCAGAGAGGGCTTCTTTGCATTACTTGGCAGCACCCACTTCAGGCACTGATTACATGCTCCCACTTTCATTCCCTCCCTACCCCATTCCCTGACTGCAACTCCTCCTGGAGTTACTTGCTTGGTGGTTGGTGGCAAGGACTCTGTCCAAATTACAGCTGTACAATATACCAGTACCTGGTCACTCAATTCCTTATTGGTAAAAGAAGAAAGTGTGGGTTAATTCACAAAAGACACAGAGAACAGTGGCTGGTACCAGAAAATGCCTATGTGCTTCTGTACTATTATTACCATTCCTCCTCATAGTCATTTACACACGTTTGTGCCTCATCTTAAAGCCAAACAAGTCCCAACCTTAATGTCCCAGGCCTCCATTCCACCTGATGTACTCTCTGTCCCTTATTCCATGAAAGAGTTAACCATGCTCACTAGCTCCACCCTTCACTTCCTGGCCCACATCAGCCAACTCCAGCCCCTAAGTTGGTTTTACAGCCTCTGAAATTGGAAGTAGCTGAAATAGCCCTCTTGCATGTTTTAGCACTTAACTCTCTTGGTTTTTCTTTTGCATGTACCTGGGTGCTGTGGGCTGGGTTGCCTACTCTTTTCCCATGATACCTTCTCTCTGCACTACCCTAGCCTCTCCCCATGATGCTTAGGGCCTTGCATTGCTCCTGGCCTTACTACCCTGGGAAAGTAGGCTGGCCATTTTCATTGTAGTATGCTTTCAACCGTCCAGTGCAATGACAGGACTTTATCTTTTTGCTACTGGGAATTGAACCCAGGGGCACTTTAACACTGAGCTACATCTCCAATCCCTTCCATTTTTTAATTTTGAAACAGGGTCTCACTAAGTTGCTAAGGCTGGTCTTAAACTTGCCTTCCTCTGTAATGCCAGATTCGTGGGACCCCAGTTGACCTCCAGGAGCCGAATCCAATGCAATCACACAAGAGTCTTTATTGCAAGCTGGAGCTTGGACTCACAACTCTTTCCAATGCAGCGGTCCCAGGGAGTGAGTCCCAGTCCTTTGTTCAGTGAGATTTTATAGGTTTTGGGGGGATACTCTATGTGTCACAACATCACACAGCAAATCATTTCACACCGCGGGGAAATCAAACAACAACTCTTAACATTGATTATCACATTCACTGGCGGGAACAAGTTGGGTAGGGGTGATTGGTTAGTACAAGAGGGGGATTCCTTTGAACTGATTGGTTTAGGCCACGAGGGGTGTACATGCTAAACTACATGGTTTCCCAACATGTTATCAACCATAAACTACTGAGGGTCATCTGGCATCACAGGTATTTCCCCTGTCTCATGTTGATTGGTGGTTGCTAGGGGGGTTGCCATGGGTCCTCACCTAGCCTAACTGAGTCAGAGACACCTAGCGCCACAGATCTCTCCTGTTATTTGCAGATAAACAACTCAGCAGGGTGGGTATGTGCTTAGGAGTGCTCTGTGGGTTTTTCCAAGGACAAGGGTCATGCCCCCTTCCTTGGACAGGCTTTGCTCTGATGTAGAGGCTGGTTTCTCCAAAATGGAGTCACATCAGTTTCTCACCTCCTACCTCAATCTCCCAAGTCCCTTGGATCTCAGGTGTTCACCACTGTGTCCAGCTTGACTGAGGCTTTTTTGATGCCATGAAATATTTCTGGGTGGGGGTGTATCTGAGTGGTAGAGTGTGTGCTTACCATACACAAGTCCCTGGATTCATCAATTCCCCAGCACACAAAGAAAAGAAATCTAAATAAATGAGTGAAACAAAAGAATCAACATTTGGGGATAGAAGAAAAGAGAGAAAGGAACAGAGATAATCCTGATACCCTGATCTCCCTGGCATAAGGAGAGAAGAAGGAGAGGCGGCAGGAAGTTGGGCAGAAGATGGGGCAAGAAGAAGATGCCAATTGATTTTGGTCCTGGGGAGTATGAAGGTTTTGAGACACAGAATTGGAGCAGGAGCCCCAGGAGTGAAACCAGTGAGAGAAGCTTGTCTGGGTGGCTTCAGAGCTGCTGGACTTATTCATGTCTAACAGGGTTCCATGTGGGGAGAGGAAGGTATTCAAATTTACTGCTCAGTTCTTAGAAATTTATTAATTATCATTCTTTTAGAGATTTTATATACCTGATGTATAGGCAATATTTTCTATACTTTATAAATGCCTAATCAAAAATTTTTTCCCCAAATTTAAAAGTTCTGCAATTTTTTTTAATGCTCTGCCATTAATTTATTTTTTTCTGGTACTAGGGATTGAACCCAGGGGTGCATCACCACTGAAGCTCTATCCCCAATTCTTGTTATGTTTTGTTTTGAAATAGGGTTTCACTAAGTTGCTGAGAGCCTTGCTAAGTTGCCGAGGCTGGCCTTGATGCAATCCTTCTGCCTCAGTCTCCCAAGTCACTGGAATTACAGGCATGTTCCACTGCACCTGGCTAGATATTAGTTTCTTAAATGCTGTGAACACCTTAGAGGAGGCAGAACCTCATAGAGCACAATGGTTTCTGTTGATTTTCAGACATGGTGGGATATTCTAGAGCTGTCCTGATGTGGAATCCTAGTTTCTTCTAGTGAAAAATAGTGTCAAAGATCAAATTCTTCATGTGTGGGCCATGGGAGAGTTGGGGGTGGACAGAGGTGCTGCTCTGGGCCACTTCCCATTATGACAGAATATTTGCTAAATAAAGCTCATGAAGTAGGGTGAGACTTAATCTGGTCTTGGGATAGGGATAGGGGGAGTGAGATAGGTGGATGGAGTGTGGGGAAGGATAAAGTGGAATAAGGAAGAGGAGAAGCCAGTGTCCAGGGGGAGGTCTTGATTTTGAGCTTGACCTTTACTGCTTTGTGTACTGAAGGGCTTCAACCCACAATTTCCTGGGCCATATGAGTTTTGACTAAGCAAATATGATAGGGCATTCCCACTGCCACTGCTCTTCCAGATAGTGAAATTCAATGAGGTCACTTATATAGGAAAATAAGAGAGGTGGAAAGTGAAGTGGGAATGGGGTGGTGACACTGTCTTTGGAGCAGTGGTGCAGCACAAGGAAGAGCTTATACGGTATCTGGAAGGCATGGTGGGAGGACAGGTGTGGCCAATGGAGACAGAGAAATGATGCTGCAGAGGGCGATACAGGTGATGAGGGAGCCCTGAGAAAGCAGGAGGGCTGGGTGCAGTGTAAGCCTGTCTGGGGAGAGCTGCTCACAAGTGGGTTAAAGGAGATCACTCTTCGTTGTCACTCACCCCAGGAAGACAGAATGCCCTGGGTGACTCTTGAGCTTCCCTGACCTTGGAGTATTGCTTCAGGCCTGGGTTTAGCCCTGGCTTAGCTGTGTCCAGAGGGAGGAGGGGACTGAGTGGGATTCAATGGAGGTCCTGCGGTCAGCAAGATACTACCTAGCACATCATCCCACAGACCTCCCTGGGCCCAACTTTTTTACAATGTATTTTTTTTCTTATTATTCATATTGTTTTATTTAAACAATACATTATAAGCACCAATATATACTTATAATTTTTATGCTTAATTTTAATTAAGGCATTCCATGAAATTGGTAGTTCAGTAAGCAATTCTAATTAATATTAAGTAGAAATTTTATTTTATAAAGAAAATAAATGTGATGATGCTTACATTTGCTTAAAAATTTCTTTCTTTCTTTTTATTAGTTGCTCAAAACATTACAATGATCTTGACATATCATATATCATACATTTGATTCAAATGGGGTATGAATTCTTATTTTTCCACGTGTACAGATTGCAGGATCACATTGGTTATACAGCCACGTTTATACATACTTTTTACAATGTATTTTAACTCATGTGGGCAGGCCCTCCCAAGGAGTGATGAGGCTGCTGCTATCTAGGAGGTGAGGAGTAGTGGTTGTGCATTAGGAGAGAGGTGTCTGTGGGTTGCACATGTGTTGGGGAAGCCCTTGAGGTGAGGTTGACAGTGAAGCTAAAGCACTTGGAGCTTAAGGAGCAGGATTGTGAACATGGAAGATGCAGAGTCCAGGTCACTGGGCTTCAGAGCACACCCAGGTGTCCCTGGATAGAAAATGAGAAAAGACTGCACTGCTAACTAGCTGGTTGGCCTTGGGCCAGTCCCTTATCTTCCTGGGCCTCAGTTTCCTTAGCTGTTAATAAGGACTGAGACTAGCCCAGTAGTTTATAATATTTTAAAGGAGATTATTTTTTTTTTTAAAGAGAGAGTGAGAGAGATAGAAAGAGAGAGAGAGAATTTTTTATTTAATATTTATTTCTTAGTTCTCGGCGGACACAACATCTTTGTTTGTATGTGGTGCTGAGGATCGAACCCGGGCCGCACGCATGCCGGGCGAGCGCGCTACCGCTTGAGCCACATCCCCAGCCCATGAGATTATTTTTTTTTAATTGGAAAATTTTACTTGAAGTCCCTTGTGAAACATGCAGAGTGAAGCATTAGGGGTGCAGTGGGATAGGTAACCCACAATCTCCCCCAAGGGCTCTTACAGTAACTTGTAGTGCCAGCCCTCTCCTTTTTCCTGCCTCCAGGGGCTCAGGAACTTGACAGTGAGCTGTCGGGTGGAGGTCAGGGAGAGGCCCCAAATACTGACTCTGTGTTTATCTTCCCATGAGCCCAGTGCTGCAGCAGGAGGCCCCATACCACCCAGTGATGCCAGGATACAAGACCCCTGTTTTGGGCCTGAGTCCTCCTCACTCATTCCCCTGTTGGGAGTGTCATGTACCCCATAACTATTTAATCCTTATAAATTTATTTTTTGTTGCTTTTTATGGCTGCCCTGCCATCTCTTCTATGTTCAGGGAAGCCTGTTTCCTGGGCATATGGGGAATTTCTGAGGGGCTGGGACCAATGCCTCCTGGAAGGGAAGAGCCTTGCTCTCTGGAGACCCAAGCTCAGGAACCAACAGTCTGGCCCTTTGACCTTGGGCAAGACACTCAGCATTTCTCTCATCCTTAAAATGTGGCAACAGTGGGCTGGGGTTGTGGCTCAGTGGCAGAGCACTTACCTCACACATGTGAGACACTGGGTTTGATCCTCAGCACCACATAAAAATAAATAAACAAAATAAAGATATTGTGTCTATGTATAATTTTTAAAATGTGGCAACAATAATAATCACAGCAACTGACCTGGCTGGCTTTCTGGAAAGGGCTGGAGATGAGAGGAGAGAAAACTCACCAGCCAGAATAATACCAAATAGAAAGGGAACTTATTTATTATTGGTTCTAATTGTGTGTATGCACATGTGTGTATTCTTTAAGATTGTGTGTGTGTGTGTGTGTGTGTGTGTGTGAGAGAGAGAGAGAGAGAGAGAGAGAGATGTTATGTGTGGTACTGGGGATCAAATCCAATCAACCCAGGGCCTTAGGCATGGTAAGCAAGCATCCTACTACTAAGCTACATCTTTAGCCCTTTTTTATTTTCAGACATGGTCTCACTAAATTGATCAGACTGGCATCCAACTTGTGGTCCTCCTGTCTCAGCCTCCCACACAGCCTCCAAGGTTTTACCAGGAGTTCACTGCCATAAGCAGCTTAGGATTTGCTATATGCAAGATCTTACCATCTGCAAATAGTTTTTCCTCTTTCTTTCTCAATTGGATATTTTAATTTTTTTCTTGCCTAATTTCTGTGGCTGTAATTTTTAATAATATGATGTTAGATTTTTCATTAATATCCTTCATCAGGTTGAGGAAGTTTCTTTTTCTTTCTTTTCTTTTTTTTTTTTTTTGTGTTTGTGAATGCATGCGTGTTTAATTATGGAAAGGTATTAGATTTTTGTCAAATGCTTTTTCTGCTTCAAATGATCATGTTGAGTTTTTCCTTTACTATTAATGTGGTGTACTACATAATTGGCATTATTCCAAATTTTAGTGTTTAATAATTAATAGCATGACTGACCAGGTCTAAGACATGAAGATACTATGTTCATGAAACTGGTGGGGGAGTCACTCTATAAACTAACTACATAGTATGTGATAAGAATGTGCATTATGATATAAAACCTTTTATACATAGTAGTTAACTGCTAAAAAACATTCTTAGCTTAGGAAAATTGTTCCAGAGTTCAGTGTAAACTACTAGCCACCTTCAATTTTGTTTTCAAACTCTTCCAACCCAGCCTGAGTTATGAGNCTGGGGATTTAACCTTGCTTTACCACTGAGTTTTATTCCCTGTCCTTTCTATTTTTAGTTGAATCAGGGTCTCATTAAGTTATTAAGTACCTGAATAAGTTGCTGAGGCTGGCCTCGAACTTGCAATCCTCCTGTCTCAGCCTCCAGAATCACTGGAACTATAGGTGTGCACCTCCATGCCAAGCTACACTCCATTTTTATGTTTAATCTTTCTTGCATTTCTGGGATTAATCCCAGTGGCAATGATATATAATCTTTTTCATATGATGCTGACTTTGGGTTATTAGGTGTTTTGTTTTGTTTTGTTTTAAGAATATTTGAATCTTGGGGCTGGGGATGTGGCTTAAGCGATAGCGCACTCGCCTGGCATGCACGGGGCGCTGGGTTCAATTCTCAGCACCACATAAAAATAAAATAAAGATGTTGTGTCTGCCGAGAACTAAAAAAAAAAAAAAAATTGAAAAATTCTCTCTCTCTCTCTCTCTTTAAAAAAAAAAAAGAATATTGAATCTATACTCATAGGGGTATTTGTCTTAGTTTTTCCCTGTGATATCTTTGTCTGGCTTTGGTATCAGGGTACTATTGATCCTGTAAAATGAGTTGAGATTTGTTCCTTCCTCTTTTACTTCTTGGTAGAATTTGAGAAGGAAGTGGTGTTTATTCTTTAAAGGTTTGGATGGAATTTACCAGTGAACCCAAAGTCTTCTTTAGAAGAGCCAACTAACCCTTTTTCAATTTTTACCAGTTTTAGACTAGATTCTTATTAGTTGTTGGCTTTGAAGTAATTTAAGTGGAATTCTAGTATCAATTCTACTGACATCATGAAATACTGCTTGCAAAAATTTTAAATTCGCTTTGTAATAAGTTGTCATTGTAAAAATGTTTTACATTGCAGCTGAGATTGATGGGAAAGAAAGATATTAGTGTGTTGTTGGTTTGCTTTGTTTTTGTTATTAATATTTTTATTTTTTAAGATATACATGGTACTAGAGTGTATTTTAACATATTATACATACATGGAGTATAACTTCCAATTTTGTGGTTATACACAATGTGGCGTTTCACTAGTGGTGTGTTCATGTATGAACATAAGTTATGTCTGATTTTTTCTACTGTCTTTCCTATTCCCTTAACCCTCCCTTCCATTCATGCCCACTTGTCTAATCCAATGAACTTCTATTTTTTCCTCTGCCTGCCCCCCCAACCCATTATTTTGTGTTAGCATCTGCATATCAGAGAGAACACTCATTCGACCTTTGGTTTCATGTGATTGACTTATTTCACTTTTGTTTTTAAATTTTTTTAAAAAATTTTTTAGTTGTAGATGGACACAATATATTTATTTTGTTTATTTCTTTAGTTATTTTTTATTTGGTGCTGAGGATTAAACCCAGTGCCTCATATATGCCAGGCTACTGCTCAACCACTGAGCTACAACTCCAGTCCCTTGATTTATTTTTTGAGATAGGGTTCTAGTATGCTACCGAGGCTGGCCTTGAACTTGTGATCTTCTGAATAGCTGTGATTAGCCTAGCCATCATGCCTGGCTCAAGATGCTAGTTTTTTTTAAAAAAGAAGATGTTTGAGTGGGGACTACTAGGTGAATTCATTAGTGGATATTTTGTGTTTGTGTGTGTGTTTAATGTACTGTGGATACAACCCAGGGCCTTGCCTCATGTATGCTAGGCAAGAACTTTACCACTGACCTACACTGCTAGTGCTCATATGATGTTTTGTAATACCTCTACAGATTCAAATGATAACAACTAAGAATTAGTTGCTATCACTTTATTTGAAAACTACGCAAAAAAAAATATGTAGTGCTAAAATCAACAGATCAATGAAACAAATTACCTACACAGAGACTCTAGAGATCAACATGCAGGATATTTACAGAGAATGATTTGGGGATAATCATCCATGGACAGGAAGGAGAAGATGAAAGACTGAGCAGAGGGGAGTCACCTGAGGTTGGGGGCCCAATAAAAGCTCAGCAAACCTAAAGGTCATGTGGACCTTCAAAACTGCCCTGTACTGAGGCAAAGTGGCTAGGCCTTTATGCCCTATAGTGACCACTGATTGGATGCGGTCTGTCCCTGGAAGGAGGGGAGGCAGTCTGCAAATTTGGGATGTCTTCCACCTACACCCCTGCAAGTGGGCAGGTAAATTCTTCATTCCTGAAGGGGAATCTGGGAGGACCTCTCAAGGTCCACTCCCCAGATCATAGCGTATATGAAGAACTCAGTGTCTGTTGTAAATGGTGGTCACAAATCAGGGAAATAAAATCTCACTTGGTAAGTGATGCTGGAACCATTAATTATAACTATGTGAAACACACATGGATTAGACTGTTACTTCATCTACCTGACATTAATTTCAGATAAAGAATTAAAAGAAAAAGGAAACAATATACTTAATACTTATCAGCTTGATGGAGAGGGAAACACAAGTAAACTTAGATGATGCTAATAATGTGATTAATAAATTTTATTACATTAAAAAACATTTTACATTCATAATTTTACACAAAATTAAAAGGTAAACAAAACTGAGAACACATTTTCAATAAATACACCAAAAATATTAATGTCTATTAATTTATATTTGATTGATTCTTTGTGTTATCCTATCCTTCCCTCCCCTTTATTTTGCTCTAGCTTCTGTATTTGAGAGAAAACATTCAACCTTTGAGTTTCTGAGTTTGGCTTTTTTCACTTAGCATGATATTCTCCATAACTATTCAGGTACTGGCAAATGCCATAATTTCATTGTTTTTAAAAAAGTGATCTTGCAAATAAAAAAGAGAAACCCAACACTTACATCAAAATTATAATGAAGGGGAGGGGAGGGGAGGGGAGGGGGGATAGGAAGGGGATAGGAAGGGCAGCAGAATACAACAGATACTAGTATGACAGTATGTAAAAATGTGGAAGTGTAACCGATGTGATTCTGCAATCTATATACGGGGTAAAAATGGGAGTTCATAATCCATTTGAATCAAATGTATGAAATATGATATGTCAAGAGCTCTGTAATGTTTTGAACAACTAACAATAAAAAAAACTCACTTGAAAAAAAAAGCTACTTGATAAAAAAAAACAAAATTATAATGAGTTACCACTTTACACTCATTAGGAGGATGGCTATTATAAAGCAAATAAACAGCCAGATGAGGTGGTGCACACCTGTAATCCCAGCAGAGTGGGAGCTGATGCAGGAGGATCATGAATTCAGCAACAGAGAGGCACTAAGCAACTCAGTGAGACCCTGTGTCTAAATAAAATACAAAACAGGGTTGGGGATATGGCTCAGTGGTCGAGTGGCCCTGAGTTCAATCCCCAGTACCCAACAAACAACACCAGGAAACAAAAAAATGTTATTGAGAATGGGGAGAAAATGGATCACTTATGCATAGTTGATGGGAATTTAAAATGGTACAGTTACTGTAGAAAACCCAATGGCAAGTTTTCAAAGAATTAAGCAGGTAATTACCAGATGATTTAGAAATTTCACACATTAAAAGCAAAGACTTGAACAGGTATTTGTACATCAACATTCACAGCAACATTATTTGTAGTAGTCAAAAGGTAGAAGCAACTGAAATGTTCATTGGCAGATGAATGGATAAACAAAATGGGCCATAGGATGAAATATTATTCTATTCACATATATAGAATGGATTACTATTCAGCCTTAAATGAATTATAACACATGCTTCAATATGGATAAATCTTGAAAATATTATTATGGTAAGTGAATTTAAAAGTGACACTTTTTAATTTTATTTGGTTTCAAACTGGTCCTCTGCAAGTCTTGTAAGTCTTGCAAGCTCTGCACACTGAGCCTTGGAGAGATCTGGCAGAAGCTAAGATGTAAGGGAAGCTACTGCAAAACCATCAGCCAGGTGTGGTGGCACATGCTTGTAATTCCAGTGGCTCAGGAGGCTGAGACAGGAGGAATACAAGTTCAAACCAGCTTCAGCAAAAGTGATGCACTATGCAACTCAGTGAGACCCTGTCTTTATTTAAAATAATACAAAATAGGTCTGGGGATGTGGTTCAGTGGCCAAGTGCCCCTGAGTTCAATCCTCAGTACCCACTCCCCCAAAAAAGGAGAGAGAAAACCTCGTCATAGGACATTTTAAAACCATTTTTTTTTCTTTTGGAAAATCAGTCTCTTAAAATGTGGTCCTATAGTTTCCTCCAGAGACCAGTTTTCAATCCCCCAGTTGGTAATCAGTCCAGGTTGGATGCAGAAAATTATGAGACCTCTCCTTTGTCAACTATGATTAGGTCATTTCCCAGGCCTGGCAGCAGCAGAAAATGAGGCACTTTTTGAGCATCTAGCTCTCAGAGCCTCTAGAGTCCAGCAGTTTCCACCCCTCCTTTTCAAGGATGAGGCTCCCCTCTGAACAACATGAATCCCATTTTTTTAGTATGCAGAGTAGTGGTGAACCTGATATAATAGTTGAGAAACAAAGTTCCCTCTTGAGTATGAGAAAACTGAACTCATACTCAGAAATGACTGTCTTCCAAATTAACAAGTGAATTACAACTCCAACAGAAAACCTGTGGAATGTAGCCTTTGGCACCCCTTTTAAAGTGCCATGTTTCCCCTGATGGGCAGAATCACAGCCTCTGCGTCAGAAGTCCCCCTGTGAGCAAAGAAATAAACCTTTCTCCTTTTTCTCAATACTGTGTTGTCCTTATTGGATTGGCACTGGGGACAAGGACAGAGATTTTAACAACAAGAGCTCTCTCTCTCTCTCTCTCTCTCTCTCTTCTTTAAATAAAACTTTTTGCTCTTGCCTTGGCATTTCTAGCCAAGATCAGCTGACTGCCTGTGTCAGAGAAAACTCCATTTTTCTCTTTAAGGATGTTTCCCTATGAGCTTCTGATGGCCAGCCAACCCTTCTCTCACTACATGGTTCTGTCAAATCTATTGCTGGCTTAAGTGGCAGAACAAACAGGAGCTTTTGTTTTGCCTCACGACCCTGGAGAGTTCAGACTTAGAGGCATGACTGACCTCTCCTGCCACTACAAACTTCTAAATGTGATAACCCATGGGGAAAAAATGACCTACGTGGGATTTCTCTCTATTCCGTGGTCCAAAGGAATCTCTGGAGGGTAAGGAGGACATCTAATGGCGCTTAGATTCTTAATGCCCCTTTCCCAGAGGAGGTTTGTTGTATCTTATTTAGGGACAGGGTGTCACTGAGTTGCTTAGCACCTCACCATTGCTGAGGCTGGCTGGCTTTGAACTCATGATCCTCCTGTTTCAGCCTCCAGATTACTGGGATTACAGGCATGCACCACAGTGCCTGGCTTCCCAGAAGAGTTTATGACAGGGTTGAATTGAAAATGCCTTGCTTTTGCAGCCAAATAAACTGGTGGAGCACAGAAAACAACAATGGGGAGAAGCCCTACAGGCTTGCAAAGGCTTCATATGCAAACAAAGGAAACCCAGGCATTTCTTTATGAACCACTCCAAGTAAAATGTCCCTCTCTCAATGACTAGAGGCTGGTCAACAAGGGGAGGGGACTGCTCAGAAGGAATGAGTATGGGAGAGTGCAGTTCGGCTCATCTGAAGCTGTGTGTCATTGGGGCTTTTGCAGAGCACCTTTTCATCAACCAATCACTACAGGATACTCCATAAGGGCGATCAGGAGAAGAGTTAGGGAAGATACCTTTGAGGTTCACTGAGGGGTGGCCCCAGCCAGAATCTTGCAGTTGTTCCAACCCTTTGTTCATCTCCATGCATCTAATGGCAGCCTGGAATTTGAGACTCTATGTACCCATGCCAGACAAGGTTCAAGCATGGATAGGATAGTGAGAGATGACTTTGGCAGAAGCCAACATACCTAACCTGCAGCACAGGTGATTAGGAGCCACATAGGCCATGAATCCCAACACCTGAGTCTTGTAGAGGGCAGCTTGCACTAACTGCATTTAATTAGCTAACAAGTACCCATTATTGTCCTCCAGAAAGAAAGACAAAAAGGCACACCTCAGATGTGGGGTGCAGAGGAGCTTACCCTGGTGATGACCCCTGCAGACCCCATCCAAAACTTGTCTTGAAAATCAGGATGGGGTCCCATCATCCCCCCACTCCTGTGTTTAAGACTAAACACCCAAGAAATGCCAAGGCAAGAGCAAAAAGTTTTATTTAAAGGACAGAAAAGAGAGAGAGAAAGAGAGAGAGAGAGACCTCTTGTTGTTAAAATCTCCATCCTTGTCCCCAGTGCCAATCCAATAAGGACAACACAGTTTTGAGAAAAAGGAGAAAGGTTTATTTATTTGCTAGCAAAGGAGAAACACAGGGAACTTCTGTCCCAGAGGCTGTGATTCTGCCCATCAGGGGGAACATGGCACTTTTGAAGGGGTGATCAAAGGCTACATTTCACATGTTTTCTGTTGGAGTTGTAATTCACTTGTTAATTTGGAAGACAGTCATTTCTGAGATCATATGGTGACATCCCAAAGTCTGAATTATTTCTCTCCTGTGGTACATGTGTTCTCAAGGACAGTTAACTCTGCCTGTGATGGGGAAGAAAGGTAATTCTGTTTCCCCTGAGAGATTAGGGAAGGGGAAAGATTAGGGAAGAGCAGGGAGAGAGGAAGAGAAAGAAACATGTCCATTTTAAAAATAAGTTGCAGTGGCAGAGCAGCAAGGGCTACATTCAAATAAAGTGGACCACTGTTACAAAAGCTCAGTATAAAGTATAAATACTTAGAAGTAAGGAAGATCTAAAATTCACAGATTATATAATGGGATTTTTCTCTCAAATCTAGTATTCAAAATTTTTTTCTCTCTTTTATTTCATGGGTTGATAGAAATTAAATTCATTCATTCAAAAAATATCTTTATGCCAGCAATTAGACAAATATTTGTTAACTGCTACATGTCAAGCCCAGTGCTGGGTACTAGGAGGGTAGTTAGTACAGGCTACTAAGAAAGCCTTGGTCAGTACAGCCTTCCCAGGGAGACTATATTGCTGCCCAGTCTGAGGCCCACTATATCATGCTGATGAGGGGTAAAAAAGTAATTTATTATTCCTTGGGATTATTTGGAGCAGATTGTGGGGTCCCTTCACAGAGGCTGCAGCTCTCTTTACCATGAGAATATGAATATTACCACCTCCTATGAAGTGTTGCTTCTCTAGGGATATAGAAAGAAAGGACCCTGAAAGAGAGTCTTGATGTCTGCTCTGTTTCAGCTACAGAAGTTCCTCCATTTCTTGGGTCATGTTCAGGAGCTAGATGGCCAACATCTCCAGCTTGATGACCTAGCTAAGCTTTTCTGCAGCTTATATTATTATATTATTATTAGCTTATATTATTATATAATTAGCTATTATTATATTATTAGCTCCTTGCATTTCCTCAGATATTTGAAAATGATTTTCTTTTGCTGAGCAGTGGTGCATGCCCAGAGGCTCAGGAAGTTGAAGCAGGAGGATTGCAAGTTGAGGCCAGCCTCAATAATTTATCAAAGCTCTAAGTAACTTAGTGAGACCCTGTCTCAAAATAAAAAGGGCTGAGGATGTGGCTCAGTTGATAAAGTGCCCTTGGTTTCAATCCCTGAAAAACAAAATTTTTTTTTGTTCACATTCACTTGCAAATGGTCTCCAGAATCCTTACAAGTTCCTAATAACCCAATATCTGACATAGCCTACTAAAGTAACAGACATAATTTTCACTAAGGAAAGATGAGGGACTTATTGTCTTGGTTGTAATTCAGAAGAACAAATAAGTAAAGTTTTAGTGTCAAAATATCATTAAATGTTAAATTAAAAAGCACTTAGGGAGTTCAAGAATATGAAAGTCACCCAAGAGTCCCAAGTCAGAGGGAAAAGCAAGAACACTTACAGATGATATGATCAACTATCTAGAAAACCTAGAGAATAGGATGACAAACTAAGAACATTGTGGCCAGTCATAAGATTAACATACGAAGATAAGTAGCATTATTCTTAGCCAATAATAATTGAGAAAGATCCCCATTCCCAATAGTGACAAAGAATGTGAAATATTTGAGAACAAACTCAATACATGTACACATGAAGAAATTAACAAATCTGGCCCCCCACCCCCAGTGCCCGCCAGGTAGGCGGAACGGTGACCACCGGCAGAAAAGGCCCAGTGGCCCACGGCTGAACAGAGCTTCCAATCACTCCTGCAAGGTAGGCGGGCTTGCGACCCACCAGCAGAAGAGGAGCAGCGGCCTGCTGAGAGGCAGAGCCGCCCCCTCCCCCTGCGCTGGCAAGGTAGAGGGAACTGTGACCATCCACAGAGCAGGCCCAGCGGCCTGCTGAGGGGCAGAGCCGCCCCCCACCCCCAGCGCCTGCCAGGTAGGCGGAACGGTGACCACCGGCAGAAAAGGCCCAGTGGCCCACGGCTGAACAGAGCTTCCAATCACTCCTGCAAGGTAGGCGGGCCTGCGACCCACCAGCAGAAGAGGAGCAGCTGCCTGCTGAGAGGCAGAGCCGCCCCCTCCCCC
>NW_025999961.1:16682971-16691502 GCF_001458135.2 Marmota marmota marmota
TATATATATATATATAATAAAAATGGGAACAAATATTTGTAGAACATTTAATTATGCATCAGTTGCTAAGCTTTGGAGATATGTTAGCCAGGCCCTAAGCAACTTAGCAAGACCATGTCTCTGAATAAAAAGTTAAAAGGACTAGGGATGTGGCTCAGTGGTTAAGCACCTCTGGGTTCAATCTTCTGGTACCAAATAATGACAAGAAGATAATTTCAGATAATCATAAATGCTGTGGAAAAGAAATCATTGATGGTGACTAACAAGAATAGGGTAGAGCAAGGAACTCTGTTCTAACTAGGATGATAAAGAAAACCTCCCTGAAAAGGTGAAATGAAAACTAGATCATGGAAAGCAACAGGAGAAGCAAGAAAAAAGGCCCTAGTGGGACTTGGTACCCCTGCCCACCCTCGTTATCCCAGTGACTCTGGAGACTGAGGCAGGAAGATCACAAGTTCCAGGCCAGATTCAGCAATTTAGCAAGACTGTGTCTTAAAATAAAATATAAAAGGAATTGGGGATGTAGCTCAGTGGCAGAGCACCTCTGGTTCAATGCCTAGTTACACATACACACACACAAAAAAAGTTCAACCTAAAACACAATGGACATGAATGAACAGGCTAAGGTTGGAACCTGGTCAAAAAGGGAGAAAACTGGGGAAGATAAACTAGAGCCTCAGTAGAGCCAATTGGGTAGGGATTGTGGGCTATAGTGACAAACTTGAACTTTATTCTATATTCCTTTGGGAAACCACTGGACAATTGTAAGCAGAGAAATGACATCATCAGAGGACCATTTTGACTGCCTTGTGGCCAATGCGCAGGTGCTGAGGGAGGGTAAGAAATATGGAGGCAGGGAAAGTAGGAAAATATCAACGTTGTCCTGGAAGGAGATGATAGCAGTATGGACTAGGATAGTAGAAGAGGAGGAAGTGAAAAATCATTTGGAGGCAACAGCCACAGGACTTGCTAGGTATGGGGAAGGGAGAGAGCATCAAGATAGTACCTCAGGTTTTTATTTCAACAACTGTGACGAGAGAAGAAGGATTTAAAGAGAAAACTATAGTTAACATATCAGTTCTTTAATAAACTTGGGAAGTTGATGGAAATCTGACATAAAAGAGAAAATGGACAAAAAGAACCAAAACAATCATAAAAAATAAGCAATAAAAATAAATAGAACACTTGGCATCGTGACACAGGCCTGTAATCCCCAGTGACTCAGGAGGCTGAAGCACAAGGATCTAAAGTTTCAGGCCAGCCTTGGCTACTGGTGAGATCCTGTACCAAAATAAAAAGTTAAAAGGACTGATGATGTAGCTCAGCAGTAAGGTACCCCTGGGTTCAATCCCCAAGATGGAAAAACAAACAGAATCAAATAGGAAGTACAGCAACCATTTAATAAATATTTGCCAAGTCAAAACATTCATATAGAATGAAAATCTTTTCAGGATTTTTTCATGAAATATTTACAGAAATTTCAGAGAAACAAGTGCACATATACATACAATTACACACACAAATACGTTTGCCAATGTAGGCATGTAGGCAATGTCTTTTTTTTTTTTTAAATCCCTTTATCTCTAATATCTTTAATTGCCTTTGTTTGTTTGCCTCCCACATGATAGGCAAGCACTGTACCACTGGGCTACACATCTAGCCCTTTTGTTTTTGCCCAGGTTGGCCTGGAACTTGTGATCCTCCCTCCTCAGCCCCCTGAGTTGCTGGTATTACAGGCATGTGCGACCATACCTGGCTTTCAATTGTCCTTGGCAGGTAGAAATGGCTCTAACAAGATGGCTGAGCAACAAGACAAGAGAAGGCCGGATGTTTGATGACATCAAAGACCACCCCAGACTGCCTTCCTTTAGATTCTTCATGTGAGGGCAAATGAAATCTTTAATTTGTTTAACCCATTGGCACATTTTTGGATCTATTGCTTGAAACCAAACATAAGTCTTAAATAGAGGACTTTTAAATCAAGTATTAGTAATTAGAGAACTAAACCTAACAAACCACAAATGATTAAAGCAGAAGACCATTGATAGGGTGAGGTCGTTATTAGTACTATTCACCATATAGATCTGGTTTGCTCCTTTTCTGGGCAGAGTGGGACTATGCTTTCCACTTCCTTGTCACTAAATGGGGCCAGGCTACTGGTTCTGGTCAATACATTGTGGAAGTCACAGGGGCACTTCTGGCCCAGAGTATTTAATTGCCTAGGTAAGAATATTTAGAGATGTCTCTCCCCTACTCCAGGGTAACCAGTAACGTTTGTGGTAGTGGCTGCTCTATCAGCCTTGGTCCCAGAGTAAGAAAACATGATGCAAAACTCCAGCCAGTTCAAATGGACAGCATGAGGATGAAAATAAAGCTTCTGTTACAAGCTACCAAGATTCTAAATTTGGCCAGGCGTGCTGACGCACACCTGTAATCCCAGCAGCCTGGAGGGCCAAGACAGGAGTATGGCAAGTTCAAGACCAGCCTCAGCAATTTAGCAAGGATATCAGTAACCTAGCCCCTTTTTCAAAATAAAACATAAAAAGGTCTAGGGATGCAGCTTAGTTTTAAGTTGTCCCTGGGTTAAATCTCTAGTACTCCCCACCCCAAAACAGAATTTACCCAAATATTGTCATACTGTGTGTGGGTTTCAAAAAAATGAGATAGATGAGATAGATGCCCATGTACTTACATGGAAACCTTTCTAAGAGGTATTTATTATTAAGGGGAAAAAAAGAATTCTAAAATAGTACAATTGATATAGTACCACCTATGTTAACTTCTATTCCCCCAGAAACAAACTATATTTCTACAGACAAATGTATATTAAAACATGGGAAATATTTAGAAAGGTACACATGAAGCAAATAAGAGTGGTTACCTCTGGGAGAAGCTTGCTTTATCTGTATTTAGTGGATTTTTAAAGATTTTTTAAATTGATTTTTAAAAAATAACTCACAGCAGAATGCATTACAATTCTTTTTTTAATTGCTTTTATTTTTTAATAAATGCATCACAATTCTTATTACACATATATAGCACAAATTTTCATATCTCTGGTTGTATAAAAGTTTGTTGACACCAATTCGTGTCTTCATACATGTAGTTTGAATAATGATATTCATCACATTCACCATTGTTGCTAATCCCCTGCCCCATCCCTTTTCTTCCCATCCCTCCCATGTTCCCCCTCCCTACCCCACTATGAATCAGCCTCCTTAAATCAGAGAAAACATTTGGCATTTGTTTTGGGGGGATTGGCTGACTTCACTTAGCATTATCTTCCCCAACACTATATTCTCTTTTATTGCTGAGTAATATTCCATTGTGTATATATTCCACATTTTTTTATCCATTCATCTACTGAAGAGCATCTAGGTTGGTTCCACAGTTTAGCTATTGTGAATTGTGCTGCTATAAACATTGATGTGGCTGTGTCCCTGTAGTATGTTGTTTTTAAGTCCTTTGAGTATGGACCGAGGAGAGGGATAGCTGGGTCAAATGGTGGTTCCAGTACAAGTTTCCAAGGAATCTCTATACCTCCTTCCATATTGGCTGCACCAATGGATTCAAACTAAAAAGTTTCTTCTCAGCAAAAGAAACACTCTGTGAGGTAAATAAATAGAGAGCCTACATCTCGGAGCAAATTTTTACCCCTCACAAATCAGAGCACTAATCTCTAGGATATATAAAGAACTCAAAAAGCTAAGCACCAAAAAACAAATAACCCAAATAATAAATGGGCCAAGGACCTGAACAGACACTTCGCAGAAGAGGATATACAATCAATCAACAAATATATGAAAAAATATTTATCATCTCTAGCAATTAGAGAAATGCAAATCAAAACACTCTAAGATATCATCTCATTCCAGTCAGAATGGCAGCTATTATGAAGACAAATAAGTGTTGGCGAGGATGTGGGGAAAAAGGTACATTCATACACTGCTGGTGGGACTGCAAATTAGTGGATTTTTTTATTTAAAAAAAAACGCATGGAAGAAAATTACATAATATATATTTACATACAAAAAAAATAGAAATAAAAATTTAAGTGATTAAAAAGTGTATGTGATTGTCATCATTATACAAAGTACATGTATGAAGACTTGAATTGGGTGTCAACATACCTTATATACAAACAGAGGTATGAAAATTTGTGGTATATATGTGTATTAAGAATTGTAGGTCTTGAGTTGTGGCTCAGAGGTAGAGTGCTCGTCTACCACGTGTGAAGCCCTGGGTTCCATCCTCAGCACCACATATAAATAAAATAAAGATTAAAAAAAAGGAATTGTAATGCAAAAAACCCCAAGTACATGTATAATAGCATAAATTGGCATGAACATACTTTATATACATATATACTAAAAATTGTGCTCTATATGTGTAATAAGGATTGTAATGCATTCCACTGTTGTCGTGTATTTATAAAAAATAATAAAACTTTTTTTAAAAGTGTATATATCACCCAGAAAAAAAAGAAAAAGAATATCACTAATACCACTGAAGACTTCTGTGTGGCCCTAAAAAACTGTATCTCTCCCCTTCTCCCAGAGTGATAACCACTAATCTAAAACTAGTGTTGAATGTGAGTGGGATTGTGAATATGACAGATGTCACTCTTATGATTGAATTATGTGACAAAAGCAGAGTATTTCTGAAGATGTAATTAAGGTATCTCATGTGGTTAGCTTGGATTCACTAATCCAAGGAAAATTGACCTTGGTGGGCCTGACTTAATCAGGCAAACTTTTAAAAGAGACAGGGCCCTTCCTGAAGAAAGATTCAGAGCATGACTCCTAATTCATGGAAATGGAGAAATATAAATGTTAAGTTGCTAAATTTGTGGTAATTTGTATGCAACAATAGTAAATAAACACAATTACCTTAGAAATTGTAAAATTCATATTTAATTTTGTTTTGTTTATTTGGTGCTAGGGATTGAATCCAGAGATACTTTACCACTAAGCAGTATCTCCAAGCATTTTTATTTTTTTATTCTTTTCTTTTCTTTGTTTATATCAGGGATGGAACCCAGGGGCATTTAACCACTAAGCCATATCCCCAGTTCTTTTATTTTGAGACAGGGTCTCACTAAGTTGCTTAGAGCCTCATTAAGTTACTGAGGCTGGCTGTGGACTTAGATCCTCCTGCCTCAGCCTCTGGAGCTGCTGGCATTTTAGGCACTTGCCACTGCACCCAGCTCTATACTTCATTTCATTTGTTCTTTCTTTCTTTCTTTTTTTTTTTTTTTGTGTGTGTGAGTGACCAGGGACTGAACCTATGGCCTTGTGCATGCGAGGCAAGCACTCTACCAACTGAGCTATATCCCCAGCCCCTCTATATTTTATTTTTGAGTGTGCTATACTGGGAAGGATTTTTAATTAAGGCATGGTTCATCATATTACTAGAAATTATTTGGATTTTTAGTGAGAATGTACTCATTTTAGAGTTCACTAAAATGAAGGATATCTTAATAGTCTTGATTATAGAAAGCTTTCTTAATTGAAACAGTAAACCTAGAATTAATATTGAATAATATATTTAACTGCATAAACATTTATAATTTTTCTATGAAAACAACATCTTAAACAAAATCAAAACATCAAAAAACAGTAGAAGAAAGTATTAACAAGACATAAAGATTCATATACATGGGGTTGGGGTTGTAGCTCAGTGGTAGAGCACTTGCCTAGCATGTGTAAGGCACTGGGTTTGATCCTCAGCACCACATAAAAATATATAAATAAAATAAAAGTGTCCATCGACAACTAAAAATATTTTTTTAAAAAAGGATTCATATAAATTTACATACATATTTTGAGACAGGGTCTTGCTAGGTTGCTTACATCCTTGTGGAGTTGCTGAGGCTGGCTTTGAACCTCTGATCCTACTGCCTCAGCCATCCTAGCTGCTGGGACAATGGACATGTGCCATCATACCTGGTGAGAACTCACTCTTTGAGACTAGCTTTCATTCCTTCCAAAAGTGATATGCCCAATGACCTAATTACCTCTCACTAGGTCCCACATCACACTGGGGACCAAGATTCTAGCATATGAACCTTTGGGGAACATCTAAAATCACATACAAACTGTAATAGTTACAATGAGGGTAATTTTATGTAGTATTTGGATAACTGAACAATTTCAATTATTGGTTAAAGTTAAAGATTGGTTAAGGATAGATTAGTTAAGATTAAAGAAGCTAGCCTGGTGCAGTGGTGCATACCTGTAATCCTAGCAACTCAGGAGGTTGAGGCAGGAGGGTCCCAAGTTTGTTGTCAGCCTCAGCAATTAAGTGAGGGCCTATTCAACTTAGTGAGACCCTGCCTCAAAAATAAAAAATAAAAAGGGATACAAAGTCTCCCCAAAGCTAAAAAATTTTCTGAGCTATAATGATATGGACAACAGGATTTTGGTACCTTCAACCACCTCTCTACCACTTACACAATTTCTATAATACTTTCATTTCCTGTAACAGAGAATAATACCTTCAGTTGTGAAATCAAAACCTGAAATTTTTAATGCAAATTCTGTCTAAAAGCTATTGATTCTAAAGCATACAAAATCAATCTGTAAGCCATAAATATGAATCAAATTAATGCATGACAAAATAAATGAAATCAGATCCTCCTGAGTTTTGATATAATGAAGAAAAGCAAAATATAACTGCAGTTTTAGATTGCTATTTTGATATTAAGCAGTGTATTTTTCGTTCCGCATATTTCCCTTTTGGTCTGTAACTCCTCCTCAACTTGAAGCAGCAGAGAGTAGCTGATTCAATGGCCATGCAGAAGGAAATTCACAATAGACAGCAGAGAACAGATGCAATTCTCACTCAACTTGATTTCAAAATAGGTCTTTAAAAATTCCAGGCACAGTTAATAAGTTGCTAAAAGCTCAGTCTTTGTCCCCAATGCCAATACAATAAGGAGGACACAGTTTTAAGAAAAAGGAAAAAGAAGGTTTTATTGCTTTCCTAGCAAAGGAGAAACACAAGGGACTTCTGTCCTAGAGGCTGTGATTCTGCCCATCAGGGGAAACATGGGGCTTTTAAAGAGGTGATCAAGGCTACATTCCCTGTGTTTTCTGTTGGAGTTGTAATTCACTTGTTAATATGAGAGGGAGGCATTTCTGAGATCTTCTGGTACCATCCCCAATGCCTAGATTACTTTGCTCCCATGGTAGATGTATACTGAAGGACAGATAACTCTGCCTATGATGGGGAAGAAAGTAATACTGTTTCCCCTAAAATTAGGGGAGACATTAGGGAGGAACAGGGAGAGGGGAAGAAAAAGAAACATGTCCATTTTAAAAATAAGTTGCAGGGGCAGAGCAGAAAGGGCTATATTCAAAGCATAAAGTGGACTGCTGTTACAAACAGACCAAGAGAAGGTTTTTGATGATCAAAAAGTTAAAATTAATGTCATAAATATTTTTCCTGAGGAGAATGTGTAAGGTCAGAATGAGTTTTCCTTTTTGTATTAGTCTGCTATGGCTGCCATGACAGAATATCAGACTGTGTGGCTTAAACCATAGAAGTTTATGTTCTCCCAATTCTGAGGCCTGGGAGCTCAAGATTTTTTTTTTTTTTTTAAGAGAGAGAGAAAATTTTTGATATTTATTTTTTAGTGGACACAACATCTTTGTTTGCATGTGGTGCTGAGAACCGAACCCGGGCCGCACGCATGCCAGGCAAGCGCGCTACCGCTTGAGCCACATCCCCACCCCCATGGGAGCCCAATATTAAGGTGTCTGCAGGGTTGGTTTCTGATGAGGCGTCTCTTCCTGGCAGACAGACAGATGCTTTCTCATTGTGTCCTTATAGGGACTTTCCTCTGTATAAAATTCTGTATAAAACTTTTTCTTTTTATAAGAAAATCAGTCTTATTGGATAAGGGTCCCACCCTTACATCACCAGTTAACCTTAATTATCTTCTTAAAAGCCCTATATCCAAGAACAGTCACATTTGGGGTTAGAACTTCAACATATGAATTCAAGGGGACACAATTCAGTCTGTATCAGAAGAAGATCAGGGAGGAGAAGATTGGGAAAAAGAAAAAAATGTGAGTTTTAGAGTAACAAGGGATATAGTAAAAGCATAAGGTAAACCACTGTAACAAAAATACTGTTAAAATGAATAATTCGAAATTAAAATTATGAAATCTCTAGAGTAAGGTACTAGCTAGCAAGAGGAAATGCGTGGCAAGGTCACAAGTGTTCTTTAAATTACTTTAGGGTCTTCTTTAAACTACCTTCAAAGTAGACAAGAAAGCAAAGGGTAGTAGTTAATTTGTAGAAAATAAACAGAAGCAAAGACGCTAATGGGAAAATACGTCAAAAGAAAAGGATTAATGGGGGCTGGAGCTGTAGCTCAGTGGCTTGCCTAGCATGCGTGAGACACTGGGTTGGATCCTCAGCACCACATAAAAATAACCAAATAAAATAAAGGTATTCTGTCCATCTATAACTACAAAAAAAAAAAAAAAAAAAAAAAAAAAAAAAAAAAAAAAAAAAAAAAAAAA
>NW_025999961.1:16691519-16698277 GCF_001458135.2 Marmota marmota marmota
AAAAAAAAAAAAAAAAAAAAAAGAAAGAAAGAAAAAAGAAAGAAAAGGATCAATGAGACTAATTCTTGACAGAGTCCATTGATACTGATGTGAACCTAGGAATTATGGCTATAGATGTCTCCATTTGTCTAGGATGGAAGGTTCCTTTAGTAGTGCAGGCACACTAAGGTAACTTCTGACCAGATCTTGACCCCAGTGCCCATGTTAACGTGCGATTGCCTTGTAGATGAACCCCCCACCCCCCCTAAAAAAATAGGATGGCGACCATGATAGTTCCAGAGTGGATCAACTAAGGTCAAAAACTCTACTGCCTGATGTGCAGGAGGAGTTGAACACCTGATTGGCAAAGAGTACAGAATATGGCCCCCAGTTCTCCTGGTAAACATCAAACAATAAATTTGGAGACAGTGTTGTCTCCTTTGTCATTCTCTACTCTGAGAGGTCCCACTTTCTCTTGAGAGTGCTCTCTGCTCAAGCCTCACTTTCACCTCACTTTCACTTATAATAAAGTTCTCTTATATGACTTTTGGTGTCTGACTTTAAATTTTCTTTCTTTGGAACACAAGAACTAAGGTTTGGAGTTTCAGTTTCCTGATTTCCTGTGACAAGAGGACCAACATAAAGTTAATAAAATTGTGAATTGTCCAAAGGACCAAAACAAGTTAATCAATAGGATTAAATCCATATCCAAGCTACATTAGAGACTGACATACTATTTTGCTCCATGAGTCCTATATAGTAGGTTTTCCTTTGAATATCGGCAACTGGGCTCTGTATTTTACCAAGTGAGTTTCCCAAACCTAAGAAATCCATTCAAACATGGTTGTAAAGGAAAGCAGCTTTTTAATGCTCTATGTACCTTGAATATTGTGCTCTAATGACATTTAATAATTGTAACCTTAAAAGCATTTTACAAGCATTTGATAAAATATTCTTTATCATCCATCTAAACCTAAAAATAACATTATGACATTTTATGGATGGGAACCTGATGCACGGACATGAAGTGACTCATCAACAACAGAGCCGGGGTTTGGACCCAGTCATTCTGGGTCTCCAATTCAGGGACTACCTCATATGGACAGCTTCACTTCCTTTGCCAAGAAATGAGCCAACTGAATAGTCTAGTGGCAAAAACATTATTTGACTAATTCAATTCCTTCCATAATTAATTCTATAAAGGCTAAAATATATAATATTAGAATTATCAAACATAAATTTTGCATATATATATATATATATATATATATATGCATATATATTATACATATGCAGAAGTTTATTTCCACTTAATGTGGATTTCCCAGGAAAACTTATCTCACAAAAATATTTTAAAGAGGCAATTTAATTCAAAAGATTAAATTAAACAAAATATCATCATGACTTTAAGAAAATATCTTTAAAGGACAGTTCGGAGAAATCAATTGCAAAGAAGTCTGCCAATTTTTGTCAAGTAAGGAAATTATCTGTCTTCCAAAATGTCTAAGTTATAGTTCAGAGAAATTAATAAATATTCCAGCTGTACAATTACCAACAAATCAATCTGAAGACTGTTCAGATTTTACCTGATAAGACATCCTAGTGTTTCAGTTACTGAAGTTTTATTGTTCTGATTATAAATGTACAGGATGACACAGCATTTTAAACAGATTCTGCTGGTGCTTTCTTTGTAGTTCTTCAAAATTATTGCCAAATTATCATATGACCAAACATAAAATTTTAAATGAAGTTGGCATTTCATTTATAATATGATGTTGGAGAATCTACTTATTAACTCTAAATTCAAAGCATTAAGAAATCAAATATAAAATAGCACAGTCTTATTTATTAGCCATATAATGAAAATTTACTGCCTCCTTTTAGCTGTTTAATTATTCACCTCAACCAAAGACATATTCAGCTTAATCATCAGAATGGTTAAAAGACGGAAACTCCTCATGCCAAGAGTGAACAGTAAAATAAATCAGAAAATATTGATTTAATAATAGGGACCTATGTTCAGGTGAATATGGCTGGAAGTCAAATACAGAACATATTTTTATGGGAAGAGATGCAACTTCTCTCTCATACTTCTTTTTTAGCATTAAGCCTCGTGTTAATAGAATAATTTAAAAGTGCAAGCCAAATGCTGAGAAATAATCCTTTTACAAACAAAACAGCATTATGTCTCTCATTTTGAAATTGGTTTCAAAAATGAAAGACAAAATGAAGAGCTAAAGAAGGCTTTTATCAATTAATTTAAGGGCAAACAATTGAAAGGAAACTGAAAAACATTGGGGTTTCTGGAAAGGTACTCCTACCATTGGTTCACTTCCAAAGTGAAGTAGGCTATTCTGCAATTATAGGATCAGTGCAGTTTTTAAGTGTTATCATTCAAGGAGCAGAGTTTCTGTCATAATAATCCAAGACTGATTCAACACTTCCTTGACTATATCTGTGGAAATTCACTATGTCACTCTGGTCAACTAAATTAATACATCTACATCTCAATTTGCTTTTTTAAAAAATGTTGGTCCTCCCATAAGATGTTGGAAGAATTTATTAGATAATAATAGGAAAAGGCTTTGCAAGACTATGTACTTACTAGTTGCAAGCTAAATATTACTAATAAAAGATGAAATGTCATTTAAAAGAAACTACTTGGGATTTATGCCAGAATGACACTCAAAAAGAAATTTGACTTTTGACTCAAATATTTTTGATCAGCTAGCGGTTCAGTGGGGGAGAGTTCTTCTTTATCTCATTCTAGAAAGGTAAATGTGAAAGAACAGAAAAGAAAATTATTTATGCCTAAAATAATGATTCTCTCTACTAATGCCAGTATATATATAATTTTTGTGAAAAATGTTAGATTTTTCCTAGCAATTTAGACCAAAAAAAGGAGTTTTGCATAAAATATCCAAATAATTTAACTAAAATATATTTTAAACTGAATTATTTGTAAAATTACCTCATTTCCTTAAATGATTTTACTACGTTCTACCACAACTAAAAGTAATGTGCAGGTCCAGGCACAGTATTTCACACCTATAATCCCAGCCACTTGGGAGCCTGAGGAAGGAGGCTCATGAGTTCAAAGCCAGTCTCAGCAACTTAGGGAATCCTTAAGCAACTCAGTGAGACCCTGTCTCTTAATAAAATTTTAAAAAGGCTGAGAGATGTGGGTCAGTTATTAAGCACCCCTGGGTTCAATCCCCAATACCAGAAAAAGAAAAAGAAAGAAAAGTAATGTGCAGGATTTGAGAAATTAGCTCAGATAAGGTATGGTTATTATAATAAGAGGAAAATCAATATTAACTACATTCATGGAGAGATCTACAAAGCGGGTTGTGATGGAAAGCACTAGACTCTGGAGTTGATAAAATTAGGCTGGAAAATTGGCTCAGCTACGGACTGGCTGTGTGGCTTTTGAAAAATTACTTGACCCTTGAGTCTCAGTTTGCTTGTCTGTAAAGCAATATAATTCCTCCCTCATTGGGCTGCTGTGAGGATTAAATAAAATTACATTTGAAGAGTGCCTTGTTCAGAGCCTGGCTGTTCATTATTCACTTAAAAATAGTACCTATTCTGTTTGAATGGAATCCAGTACCTCATCATGAGACTAAATGATCTCATTCAAGAAAATGTTGGCCAGTGGTTTGAATGAATATATTTTGAAAGAATCTAAGCAGATAGAGAGGCTACAGGTGCTATTGTTAATGCTTGAGGGGTAATTTTTTCTTTTCATTATAGTTTTTAAGGTTATATAAGTACTTCATTAATTTTATACAGAATACTCATTTCATAAACTTTTTCAAAGCAAATATCATTTGTATGTGTATACCTGTGTATATGTATTTGTTTACTATTATTTTTGGACAAAGAACCACTGAACAGACAACCTGTGGATGTGTTTTTACAATGTAAGAGATGATAAATCTGAATTCTTAACTAGTCTACTAAGCTTTTTTAACAGATAAGGAAACTTGATGCCCAGAGAATTTCCGTAACTTGTCCAAAATCAGACAGTACTAGAATTGTGAATAGAATTTAAGTCTCACTGGGTGTGCTGGCACACACTGGTAATCCCAGTGACTCGGAAGGCTAAGGCAGGAAGAGTGCAAGTTCAAAGCCAGTCTTAGCAGTTTAGTGAGGCCCAGAGAAACTTAGTGAGATTCTGTCTCAAAATAAAAAATGAAAAGGGCTGGGATGTAGCTCAGTGGTTCAGTCCCCAGTACCAAAAAAAAAAAAAAAAAACCACTCAAGTTTCTGGTTGCCAATTCAATGTCCTTTTAGTAGTTAAAAACAAACAAATAAACAAAAACAAACTTAAAAAGCAGTTGAAAGTAAGGTGCAACACACCTATAATCACAGTTACTGAGGAAGCTGAGGCAGAAGGATCACAAGTTTAAGGCTAATTAGGGCAACTTTACAAGAACCTGTTTCAAAATAAAAAAAATAAGGGCTGGGGTCATAGCTCAGTGGTAGAATGCTTGCCTCGAATGTGTAAGGTACTGGGTTTGATCCTCAGCACTACATATAAATAAATAAATAAATAGATAAATAAACAAACAAACAAACAAATAAAAAAATAAAATAGAGGTCCATCAACAACTAAAAAAAAGTCAATTAAAAAAAATAAAATAAATTAAATAAAAAATAAAAAGAGATGTAGGTCTGTGGTAGAGTGCTTGCTTAGCAAGTGTGAGGTCCCCTGGATTCAATCCCCAATACTGAAAAACTATGCAGTCTAACACACTGCTGCTTTAATTTTTTTTTCTGATAAGAGAATTTAAATGTCAGCAGAGTCATTTGTTATACATCTTTTTGTTCACACAAACCTAGCAGAGTTGTTTGTCAGAGTGAATACGTCAAATGTATATCTCAAATGAACAAATTTTACAGTGTGTGTGTGTGTGTGTGTGTGTGACTGTTTTTCTTATTTAATTTAATTTCACTTTTCTTGGTGTAGTTTGGTAAAATTAGATTTCACTTTTTGCTCTACATGATATTTAGAAACTACAGTAAGTTTACAATGACATAGACAAATAAATGATGGACAGTTATCTGGAATTTTAAAAAATTATCTGACATTATATAAAGGAAGATTGGCACTACCATGGATAATGCATACTAAAAGTCCCCTTGCCTTTCTTTTCCTTTCTTTTTTCTTTCTTTTTTTTTTTGGTATTGGGAATTGAACCCATGGCCACCTAACCACTGAGCCACATTCCAAGCTCTTTTTATTTTATATTTTGGACAGGGTCTCCACTGAGTTACAGAGGCTGGCTTTGAACTCCATTTCTCCTGCCTCAGCCCCGCAGAGTCACTGAGCTTGTAGGTGTGTACCACCACACTCAGATCACGTGTTTTTGTTTTTTTTTAAGCTTTTCATTGGTTTATGTTTTGCCAATGACATTTTTTATTTAAATTTTTTAAAAAATTATGGTAAACTGTACAAAACATAGAATTCACCATTTTAACAATTTTAAGTGTATAGTTCAGAAACACCAAGAATATTGTGCTACAATAACCACTATCCACATCCCAATTTTTTGACTTCCCAAACTGAAACCCATTAAATTATAACTGCTCATTACTCTTCCTTTGCCCCATCTCCCAAAAACCACCATTTTACTTTTTGTCTTCATGAATTTGACTACTTGGGGTACCTCATACGAATGGAATCTGAAGATTTTATTTTTGTACTTAAAAAACAATTGCCTGGAATTTTCTTATTCCTTTTCCTATATACATTTAGTGTTAAGCTGTGTCTCTGGATAGTCACACATACTGAGGAAAACTGGAAAATAAGGTAACCATAAGATGTTGACTTAATTACAGTGAAAGTGAAAAGAAGTCATACCCATCAACTTGCATCGCAATGTTATATATATGTAGGACCATTCCAACTGTCACCATCTTGCACTAAAATTCATGATTTTGAAGATAATACGAAAACATGAATAAAAAGATGGTATTCTAATATTTCACTAGGAAATCTATATTTATTTTCATATACTTTTATATAAAAGAATTCTACACAGAAAAAGGGCGAAAAGAGGATATACCCACATAATAACATTAACTGTGTTAGGGCAGTGGCAATATGAGCACTTCGTCTTATCTCTCATATTTATAAGTCCAAGTAAAACGAGTTCTATAAAAGAAAGTATAGTTGGACAAGGTGTATATCCCAGTGGCTTGGGAGGCTGAGACAGGAAGATTCTGAGTTCAAAACCACTGAGCAACTTAGTGAGACCCTGTCTCTAAATAAAATACAAAATAGGGCTGGGGATGTGGCTCAGTGATCAAGTGCCCCTGAGTTCAATCCTCAGTACCAAAAAAACAAAAAAGAAAGAAAGTATAGTGAGTATGTGTTATTCATGGCAATTCCAAAAGTTTTTTTGCAAAACCACCCCCATTTTTATAGTTTTCCATACCATATATGATCTTCCCAAAATAAATTCTGAAACTTACCCTTTCCTAATCTTTCTAGCCTCTAGCCTCTTAGGTCCTACACCTGCTTCTAGCTCTCTGTTGCTCCTGGTCAGAAATTATCTGAAGAACAGATTGGGCTCAGAGCTGGCTATGATGGTGCAAGCCTGTAATCCCAGCCACTTGAGAGGATGAGACAGGAGGATTGCAAGTTTGGGGCCAGTCTCAACAATTTAGCAAGGCCCTCAGCAACTTAGCAAGACTATGTCTCAAAATAAGGAGTAAAAAGGGCTGAGAATATAGCTCAGTGTTTAAGTGTCCCTGGTACAAAAAAAACCTTG
>NW_025999961.1:16700334-16710026 GCF_001458135.2 Marmota marmota marmota
GTCCTATCTATGGACGGGCAGCTTTTTTTCGTCACTTACCCCCGAGTGTCCCGGGGCTCCCCGTACGGGCCACCATCTGCCGCAGCCCGGTTGGCTGGGCAAAATAAGCGGAGGGTGACGAATAACTTGTGTACGTTGATACAGCAGGAGTGGAAGCCGTTTATTGCAGGACAGGAGCAGTATTTATACATTCCACAGAGCTTATCTAATTAGCATAAACTAGATACATCAGTCAACCAACCAGGAATCTCTACACTTAATGGCTCGCTTTTGTTACTTCTCAAACCACTCCCTCTGGCATTTTGCCAGGCACCATCCAGACTTGTTTACGAACTCTAACATTCCCCTGGCTAAATGCCAGGTGTTATTTTGACTTGTTTACAGACTCTAACAATCCCTCAGAATGGTAGCTTCACCATTGTAACAAAGATGGTTTGATTCTAGGATTGGTGGTGGCTCAGTCTCAAACCTGTTGCTCCAACCTTTCTAGTGAGTACCTGAGCTTCCTAACTTACCTTAAGAAGTTCCTTACCATTAAAATGAACTAGAGTTGAGTTTCTACTAGCAACTAAAAATGCTGACAGAAAACACTAACAAAAGTAGAGTTTTAGAAGAAGAAAATAAATAAATAATAAACAAACAAAACCCCCCCAAAAAACAAAAACAAAACAAAACAAAAAGTAGAGTTTGTCTTAAGAGAAGGTGGATAAGGGTGACATAAGAGAAGATCAAGCAATCATAGAGTTTTAGATTAAGTGATATAGAGACTGTAAAATATCTTAATTGCAAAAGGACATTGTGATAGAATAAAACACCTTTTGGTAAATTCCATGTCAGTTTGGAAGAAAGGATTCCAAAGATGATGTGTGACTTTGTAGCTCTTTTCTGCTATAGCAACCATGCTGGCCTGATGATCCAGTTGATGCTACTTATAATGTGTCAGAGTTTCCAGCAGTCCAGATCCCTGAGAGATTATGTGAAGAGAGCCCCCCACTGATCCAAGTAAACATGTAATGTGAGCAAGAAATAGGTCTTTGTTATACGAAGCCATTGAGATTTAGAGGTTAATTTGTCATATGGTATAGTCTATCATAGTCTGATTAATACACAACAGTACCTAAAGTGGAAAATGTTTAATAAGCAAAGTAAATAAACGCATAAGTTTAAAGCTTTGCATGTCTTAGAGAGAACATTTTATTCAATAATAGTTAATCAAATAAAGAATAGATTTAGCATTTGTTTTCATTTTCCATTAAGCAAAAATATATGGAGTTACCTGAAAGAAACAATGAAAAAATGTAGTACATTATGAAAATTCTAAATATTTAATGATGTCAAAAACACAAACAGATTATGCTTTTCAATTTCACACTTAAAAAAAAGAATTCATGATGTCTATTAGTTTCCTTAAAATAACTCCTCAAAAAGCAAAATGTGATAACAAAAAAGTAAATCATTTTTGCTTATTGTGAAATTGTTGTTTGCCTGCTGAGAAAAGTGTAAGGAAATTGGTTACAGAATTTGTTGAAATTGCTTCTGGCAAAACTAAAGAGATGTGAATGCAACACTCATTAGAACAGATGTATCAATGTCTGCTTGCTTTGGCAGCCCTTTTCCTTTCAAATGTCTATTTGGGACTGTACAACAGTAGTTTTTTCTGCTCACTAGTAAATGGACTTTATTTCATATGAAATGTATAAGATTCTTTCTCCTAAAATAGCTACTGACAAGGTCATCTTCTATGTGTTGTTATAATCTGAACCACCCCATCCACACAGGGTGATCCAGGACATTAACCAAGATTGGCAGAGGAAACCATCATCACAATTCTGTTGTTTGTGGGCTGGGCATATGGCTCAGTGGTAGAGTGTTGCTTAGCATGCATGAGGCCATGACTTTGATCCCCAGTACTACAAAAACATATATCCCCAGGGTTCAAATGCCTTAATGAACCAACCTCTATTATGTCTTAAAGGGTCTCTGCTTTGTCTATGTCACAGAAGATCAAATAAAAGAAAATGAGAGTAAAGCAGGATAAATTTCTATTGGACATAAAGAACTTCCAGACTTCCAGAATGGAGAAAATATTGGAACATATGATTAAGAGAGAATGCTACTGGATGTGGTGGCACACGTCTGTAATCCCAGTGATTTAGGATTGCAGATTGCATCTGTAATCCCAGTGACTCAGGAGGTTGAAACAGGAGGATTGCAAATTTCAGGCCAGTCTCAGCAATTTAGTGAGGCCCTAAGTAACTTAGTCAGACCCTGTGTCAAAATAAAAAATTAAAAGGTCTGGATGTATCTCCATGGGGGAGTTCCTTTGGATTCAATCTCCAATACCAGAGAGAGAGAGAGAGAGAGAGAGAGAGAGAGAGAGAGAGGTGGGGTGGGGGGAATGTCCATCTTTTGCCAAGCACATCGTTTAGAAAGACAAAACTTTTCTGAAGGCATACAAATAGGTCAAATAGTCTTTTGGGGTTACTGGGGATTGAACTCAGAGGCACTTGACCACCAAGCCACATTCCAAGCCCTATTTTGTATTTTATTTGGAGACAGTGTCTCATTGTGTTGCTTAGTGCCTCACTTTTTCTGAGGCTGGCTTTGAACTCTCCTCCTCCTGCCTCAGCTTCCTGAGCTGCTGGGATTACAGGCAAGGGCCACTGTGCCCATTGGTCAAATAGTTTTTCATAGTCCTTTCCAGTTCTGTGGCCTGCTGTAAGACTAATACACATCAGAATTATCTTGGCTTCTCTCTTTTTTTAAAAAAAATTGTTCTTTTTAGATATACATGACAGTAGAGTGTATTTTTGACATATTATATTTATATGGAGTCTAACTTCTCATTCCTGTGGTAGTACATGATGTGGAGTTACACTGGTCATGTATTCATATATGAACATAGGAGAGTTATGTCTGATTCATTCTATTGTCTTTCTTACTCCCATTTCCCCCAGCCTTCCCTTCATTCCCCTTTGTCTAATCCAATGAATTTAGATTTTTTCCTCTCCACTCCCCTTATTGCGTGTTAGCATCCACCTATCAGAGAAAACATTTAGTCTTTGGTTTTATGGGATTGGCTTATTTCACTTAGCATGATGGTCTCCACTTCACTCCATTTACTACCAAATGCCATAATTTCATTTTTGTTTATGGCTGATAATATTCCATTGTGTATATATACCACATTTTCCTTATCCTTTCATCTGTTGATGGGCACCTAGGTTGGTTCCATAGTTTAGCTATTGTGAATTGAGCTACTATAAATATTGATGTGGTTGTATTACTATAGCATGCTTATTTTAAATGCTTTGTGTATAAACCAGGGAGTGGGATAACTGGGTCAAATGGGTCCATTCCAAGTTTCCTGAGGAATCTCCATGCTGTTTTCCAGAGTGGTTGTACGAATTTGCAGTCCCACCAGCAATGTAAAAAAAAAAAAAAAAAGGAAAAGTTTACCTTTTTCCTCATATCCTTGCCAACATTTATTGTTGCTTGTATTCTTTTTTCTTTAATTAATTAATTAATTTTAATTAGGTATATATGACAGCAGAATGCATTTTGATTCAATGTACACAATTGCAGCACAACTTTACATTTCTATGATTGCACACAATGCAGCATCACACCCTATGTGCAGTCATACATGTACCTAGAGTAATGATGTCCATCTCATTCCACCATGTATTCTTGATAATTGCCATTCTGACTGGAGTGAAATAGAATCTCAGTATATATATATATTTTTTTGTACTGTGTATTGAACTTCAGGATACTGAGTCACTGAGCCACATCCCTAGCCCTACTTTGTACTTTATTTGGAGATGGGGTCTTACTTAGTTGCTTAGTGCCTTGCTTTTGCTGAGACTGGCTTTCAATTCTCAATCTTCCTGCCTCAGCCTAACAAACTGCTGGGATTAGAGGCATGTGCCACCATGCCTGGCTCAGTGTAGTTTTAATTCGCATTTTTCTAATTGCTAGTGATGTTGAACATTTTTTCATATATTTGTTGACCAATTGAATTTCTTTTTCTATGAAACATCTTTTCAGTTCCTTATCTATTGATTGGGTTATTTGGGGTTTTTTTTGGTGTTTTTTTTTTTTTTTTTTTTTTTTTAATATTTACTTTTTAGTTGTAGTTGGACACAATAGCTTTATTTTATTTATTTATTTTTATGTAGTGATGAGGACCGAACCCAGGGTCTCACACATGCTAGGCAAGTGCTCTACCGCTGAGCCTTAACTCCATTAACTCCAGCCCAAGTTTTTTGAGTTCTTTATACATCCTGGAGTTTAATGCTCTATCTGAGGTGCAGGTGGCAAAGATTTTCTCCCCTTCTATAGACTCTCTGTTCACATTCTTGATTGTTTCCTCTGCTGTGAAGAAGCTTTTTAGTTTGATACCATTTCTCTTGATTTTATGTATATCATTAAATGTCTCTGGTACCTGCTATTAACTGGTGGGGCTTTGGGAAAGATCTATGGGCCTTCTGGCTAAGTGAACATACACACACACACACACACACACGTACACTTAGAGGTCAAACAACTCTCAGACATTCTTAGAGACAGATCCAAATTGTGAGAGTCTAGTAGTAGTATGAAGTTCACTGTTTTCACCACTGCCCTCCTCATCAAACTGCTTCATCTCTGAACATGGTCCAGGAGGATAGGCATCACTGACTAGATCTTGAGGATATTATTCCCCTGTGGATGTTTCCTTGCCAGTGGAAAATGCTATTATAAAATCCTCATCTCTCTTCACACCTCCACCTTTCCTCCTATCATTGTATTTCACTTTTTTCTTTTTCCCCACCTATCATCCCTACCTTCCCTCTCCAGGAATGGCCCTTCTCCAATATTAGCAAGTTGTGGGCCCCCTCCTATGACCTGGAAATCTCAGTACCTGGCACAGACTAAAAATAATAATTTCTTGCTCTTCCTTCTGTTTGTACAAGCTAGGGGAGAGGGGAAGTTTGTATCCCGAAGATGGAATGTAGTCAGAAGGACATGGGCTGAAGAACTTTGTTTTCTTTTTGTGTGTGTGTGTGTTCTGCTTTGGCTGGTCCATTAAAAAATTCGGACATCTTGCACTCCCAATCTCTGCCAATAACTCAATAGGTCCTTACATGTAAATCATATTCCCCTTTCTATTATGACTAATCAATCAAAAGAGCATCACTTTCTTCCCAACTTTGTATAACGTTACAAGACTTCTTTTTACTAACTAGTCATGAGACTAGCCTTTGCACTCTACTGAGCATTGAGGGAGAGGCAACCTGGTCACAAATGAAAAGTGCACAGGTTAGCAAATCATGGCTATGGCTTGTGAGACAAATCTAGCCCATGACCTGTTTTTGTTTTTAAATATTTTTTTTTTAGTTGTAGATGGACACAATACATTTATTTTATTTATTTATTTTTATGTGATGCTGAAGACAGAACCCAGTGCCTTATATGTGCAAAGCAAGTGCTCTGCCACTGAGCCACAATCCTAGCCCTTATGATCTGTTTTATAAGTAAAGTTTTATCGGAGCAAGACTATGCCCATTTATTACCTGTTGTTTATAAGTACTTCTGCTCTAAAACAACAAAAATGAGTAGTTGCAACAGTGATCATATGATTCTCAAAGCCCAATATTACTATTTCCTTATAGAAAAAGCTTGCCTACCTCGGTATAGTGTATCATGTCTAAAAGCAAGACCATCCCAACCCAAAGAAATTATCTGAGCTGCTGATTTTAAGGGTTTTGCATAGATGCCTTTTTGCTTTTTCTCTTGAACAGAAGACTTAGACCCTAGAGATGTTATCTATTTTTCTTTCTCTGTACCCTGCATGTCTTTACTGTGGCTAGAGTTATCAAATTTGAGATGGCAGAATCTATAAAATTAACATCTTTATGTAACTCTCTAATGTTTGATTTACATGGGCAAGTTTACAAACTTGTAACACTGCAGTCTCTCTTGACTTCCTCTCCTTATCTCTCTATATCCAACTAGTCACCAGGTTCTAATAATTTTACCTCCTAAATATCTTTGACATTAATCCCCCCTTCTCTATTCCCAGTACCTTACTTGCAGCTTTCATCTGTTATCTGAATTGTATCAATGGCCTCCTCTCAACTCTTCCTAGCTCCAGGCCATCCCACCCCCACTAAGTCATTCTCGTTTCATGTACTGCCCTCCCCACTGCATCATTCATAAATGCAGCCTCCAAGGCAAGCTGTTCTTTCTTACCACATATATACCTCTAATCTCAGAATTAGGACTCCTTTGTCATTAAATAGAATCACTCTTGACCTAGTCACTCAAGCCCAAAACTAGGAATTATCCCTCATTTGCCATTTTCTTTCATATCCCCATCTAATTAATCAGCAAGTACTTAATCAGCTTTACCTCCAAATATTTATAGTAATTCTTTTTTTTTTTTTTTTTCTGTACTGGGGATTGAACTCAGGTGTGCTTAACCACTAAATCATATCCCTTTTTTATATCTTATCTAGATATAGGATCTCGATGAGTTCCTTAGGGCCTCGATAAATTGATAAGAATGGCTTTGAACTCGTGATCTGTTGAGAGCCACAGCCGAAGGGGCCCCAGCAAACTTCCAGCTGCCAGCAAACTTCCAGCTGCAGGCTGATGATTGGCTCACAGCGGCCCCAGCAACATCTAGCTGATTGGCTCCTCTGCGGTGATGCTCATTGGGCTGTTTCCCTGCCCTTTCAGACCACGGAGCTGCTCATTGGAGGACTTTTTTGGCTCCGCCCACGTGATCCAGCCAATCGGCCTCAAGAGCAGGAGGATTGTGGGAGGTGGAGAGAAGCTTGTGTGGGAGAGAGAGGCTTGTGGAAAGCTGGTGGTGGCAGTTGAGGCTCTGAGGGTTTTTCCTGAGAGGCTGTTTTGTTTGGCGTGTGTGGTTCTAAAAATAAAGTTAGTTTCTTTTGACAAGTGGCTCCTGATTGTGCCCAGCCAGACTGCGGCAGTGATCCTCCTCCTCAGCATCCCAAACTGCTGGGATTACAGGCATTTGCTACCATGCCCTGCTTTATAGTAATTCTTATAGTCAAGAGTTTGCCCAATAATTGATGCTTATGTTCCCACCCCCAACTTAAGAACCAGGGACTAGAGATATAGTTCAGTTGTAGAGCACCTTCCAGGCATGAGTGAGACCCTAGGTTTGGGACTGACCCAAATCAGACAATGGAGATCAAAATACTACTCACTAAAAGAGTTAATATTGATAGTTCATTCTTCTACCTATTGGTAAGAAAGCATCATAATAGTGAATCCACAGATAGACAGGCTTCCCTTCTAGTCCCAGGCAGCAGCACACATATCACTGTGCAGGGCAGAATGCCTGCTCCTGTAATAATTACAGAACTGAGGAATAGGCCAGAACACACATTTTCAGCATCTTCGATGTGCAGGTAGGCAGATCTTGAGGCTGGAAGGGGTGGGAAGCATTCTGGCTCAATTCAGCCCTGCCTGCCCTGCTCTAAGTCCAACAGGTTCTGGAAAGAGTGAACCATAAAGAAGGTTACCAGTAAGTCACAGGAAAGAAGATTCCCTTTCTTCAACATTCCCCAGTTTTTTGTTGTTTTACCCCTCTAGGCTTAATCATTAAGTGGTGGTGTAGCTGCCCTCCTTTGGGGATAAGACTAAAGATTATTCCCTCAGCACCAACCATGACTCTCCTGAGATGCTGGTGGGCAGTGTTTTATTTTTTAACCCCAAGAGACTCTAAAATAGCTCAGAATAGCATGTTAATTAAAATATTTCTAAGCTCTGCATTCCAATCTGTAAATTCTTTCTTTATTCTATTTCCCATCCCAAACTAAGTTTTGTCACATTATCCAGTATAGCTCATCAAAGGCTTGGCAATGAAATTAAAATAACAACATAAAACTACTCTAGAAATAAAAATGCCAGCAATATACAAAGTCCAAGATTTGAATATTAGCTGACTTTTTAAGTGGATATTACAAGAGAAAACTGAAGTTAAAAATTAAATCTCCATGCAAATTAATCCAAACATTTTAGAGGTCAAAGAATTAAAGTCCCAAAATCATATTCTCATGTACTCAGGAGTTAAAAATCCAAAGAAATTGAAGTCCAAACTTTATTCTCCCCCAATTTCTCTTTTTTTTAAAAAATTTTTTGTAGTACTTGGACAAGTGTGGTGGCATACACCTGTAATCCCAGTGGCTCAGGAGGCTGAGGCAGGAGGATCACCAGTTTAAAGCCAGTCTCAGCAACTTAGCTAGGCCCTAAGCAACTCAGTGAAACACTATCTCTAATAAAATATAAAAAGGGATAGATAGGGATATGGCCCCTGGATTCAATAGCCAGTACCAAAGATAATAATAATAAATAAATAAATTTTGCAGTACTGGGGCCTTACACATGCTAGGGAATGGCTCTATAACTGAGCTATATCTTCAACCCTTCCCCTTTTCTAAAGTTTTATTTTAAGACAGAGTCTCACTGAGTTTCCCCGGCTGGTCTGATCCTCCTACCTTAGCCTCCTGAGTAACAGGGGTTACAGGTATGCACTACCACCACAACTGGTTTATTCTCCCCAATTTCTTATTCAACCTAGTATCACGTACTAGGATTTTAGTGGCCAGATAGAGCTGAGCAGATGCAACCTGGGTAATCTTCAGTGGATGTGGGTCCTTTAGGACTTTAAACATTGAATTCATCTCCAGTATTCTCCATATTTTAAGATTTAACAGAACACAGAAGACTATCACAGCACTGGCCTACAAACTACCAACTCTAGAAAATGAGCCAATATTGTTATCAATATTGTTATCTGGGCTCTATGTTTCCAAAACCCAGAATCACTACTTGCCAAAGACCCTAGTAGTGATTTAATGGGACTGTATTGAAGGAGGTCAGACCAAGAAAATAATTTGGTTTAGCTTCTCCATGATGACAGTCAGTCTGGAATAGTTCTCTGAAACTTGCAATCTAAATTTATACTGAATCTAGATCAACCTCCCATCCAGCAGTTATTTTGACATCATGTATCTATGTATCTGTTGGTGGGGAGAGCTAGGGATTAGATCTCTTTCTAAAATAGTAGAATTTGACTGGGAAGATGGTGGCGAGGGGAGTGCATTACCCCCGTGTGCTGCTTCACTGTGTGGGAGTATGACAAGTCAGGACGGCTAAAGGATATCTTGTTAGGAATTTCCAGCAATAGTGGGGTGCTCCGGAACCTGGAGGAAGGATTTCCATCGCACGAGGATCGGCTACGGGGACTCAAACGCGAGAGGTTTGTCGCACGGAGGGTAACTGCTTATTCAGCAAATCGCCCCGCGGCGAAAGTCTGCAGTGTGTGCTGGGATAGAGACGCAGGGTTACAGCGCTGCAGTTTCTGCCAGCCGCGCAAGCACCGTACTCAGGGCTGAATTCTGGGTTCCAGACGGGGGAAGGAAGCGGTCCTTCTCGGTTGTACACACCGGTCAGTCCACAGAGGAGGCCAGCAGCCACCATCTTGGTAAACTGACGTCACGTCCCCTGTTTTCGACTGACCGCAACTCATTCAGCCATAGATCAGGTAATTCCAGGCTACAATTCGCCTGTGGCTTGCAAACAGATTGCTAGGGTTCTGCGCCTGGGTGCTTCTAAGAACCTGAGCCTATCGGAGCGAACGCCGAGCGCGGGGCGCCCGAGTTCCGGCTCCC
>NW_025999961.1:16713216-16719509 GCF_001458135.2 Marmota marmota marmota
AAAAAAAAAAAAAAATAAAATAGTAGAATTTGAGCCAGGAGCAATGGTGCATGTCTGTAATCCCAGCACTGTGGGAGACTGAGGTAGGAGGACTACAAGTTCCAGTTTAGCCTCTGTAACTCAGCGAGACCCTCTCTCAAATTAAAAAATAAAAAAAAGGAGTAGGGATGTAGCTCAGAGTCAAAATTACCCTGGCATTCAATCCTCAGTACCAAGTAAGAAAAAGAAAGAAGAAAGAAAAGGAGAATAAAGTAGATTTGAGACATTACAATCTTCTTGCAAAATTAGAAAGTTGAAACATAACAGCCTAAATCACCAGGAATTTTTAATGTGCACCCACCTTCACCTATTTACTTATAATCTTTAAATTTCTGTGTTTTTTTCTTTCTTTCTTTCTTTTTTTAACTCCACATTTCTGACACCCTAGTGCAAAATTGAATGTCTCATCCATAACCATGAGTAGCCAGGCACAGTGATGCACGCCTATAATCTCAGCCACTTGGGAGGCTAAGGAAGGAGGATCATGAGTTTAAAGCCAGCCTCAGCCAAAGCAAGGTGCTAAGCAATTCAGTGAGTGTAGGAGACCAACCTCTCACTGTTCCTTTGTAATATAATCCCTGCCCTGTTTAGGATAGAATCTTCCATGGAAGTGCCTTGTGTGTGTCCCCTTCTCTTATGTGCCTTTGAGTATGGCCTACCCAGATGTCAGTCAACCTGCTGACAGTGGACATCATGAAAATAGACTCAGCCCCCTGAATCCTGACCCCTTGCCTCATTTGAATAGCTTCTCCTTAATAAAAGGGGTCAGCATGTGCTCTCTCTCTCTCTCTCTCTGCCTGTGGACAAGGTCAAAGGGGCCGTCACAGCAACCCCAATGCAAAAGGTATTTGTCTCTCTTGTGTGGTTATTTTGCACAGCCCAGTTAGCCCAACTGGAGTGGGCACCAATTGCCAGGTTTCTGTTCGTGAAAAGGCTCAGGGGTCAATCTGTCTACAGTAGGGATTTTCACCTAGTCATAATAGATAAGCTATGGAACCAACCTTGGTACTCTTCCACAGATGAATGGATAAAGAAAATGTGGTACATATATACAATGGAATATTACTCAGCTATAAAGAAGAATGAAATTATGGCATTTGCTGGTAAAGGGATGGAATGGGAGGCTATCATGCTAAGTTGTGAAATAAGCCAATCCCCCAAACCCAAAGATCTAATGTTCTTTCTGATATGCAGATGCTGACTGATAATGGGGTGTGTGGAATGCAGGTTCACTAGATTGGAGAGGGGGGAATGGGGAGAAGGGAGGGGGGATAAGAATGGAAAAGACAGTAGAATTAATCAGACATAAGTTTCCTATTTTCACATATGAATACACAACCAGTGTAACTCCACACCATGGGAAGTTATGCTCCATGTATGTATATTATGTCAAAATACATTCTACTATCAGGTATAACAAAAAAGAACAAATAAAAAAATCTACAGAGAGAGAGAGAGAGAGAAAAAGAAAACCAACTTTCTGTACCACCAAGTCCCTGAGATGGAGATTAGACACAGAAAGTTTTCCTCTATCTTACTCAAATCCAGCTTTGAATAAACTTGGTTTCACTAAGTTGCTGAGGCTGGTCTTAAACTTGCAGTCCTCCTGCCTCAACTTCCCAAACCATTGGGATTACAGGTGTGTGCCACTGGGCCTGGAAGAAGGGCTGATTATTAAGCCTACAGATAAGTCATGTGAATAGTCAGTTGTGTCATAATTTTCTCTCTTGGGCTCAAAACAATGTAAAATGGAATAAAATTTCAGACAGCAGTTACAGCACTGCTTATCTATAGCTGGCAATAAGAATTTAAAGCCAGAATCTTGTTTACCATCTAAGCCATCTCTATTTCTTGCTTGGGTCATGACAATAGTTTCTAACTTGTCTCTCAGCCATCATTCCTTCCCCAATAAAGCTTCTACATAGCTGCAAGACTGATATTTTTAACAACTTACATAAGGTCAAAGGACATTAGCAAGAAAGTAAGACAACTCATAGGACAGGAGAAAATTTTCGTAAATCGTATATTTGATAAGAACCAGATACACTGAGTATGTAAAGACCTCTTCCAACTCAACAATAAAAAGACAAACAACTCAAGTTTTTTTTTTAACCTTTTAGATTTTATTTTGCTTTTTATTTCAGATTTTTTATTTGTTCATTGTAGTTGTACATAATGATGGGATTTGTTGTTACATATTCATATATGCACACAATATAGCAATATAATTTGACCAATACACAATGTAATTTTAAAAAGGGAAAAGGACTTGGGTATACATTTCTCAGAAAAGACCTACAAATAGCCTATAAGTACATGAAATGATATTCAACATCATTAGTCATTACTGAGTGCAAATCAAAACTACATTGACCCCAGGCATGGTGGTTCATGCTTGTAATCCCAGGTACTCTGGAGGCTGAGGTAGGAGAATCACAAGTTTGAGGACAGCTCAAACAGAAATATCAGGTATTATCCAGGATGTGAAGAAACCAGAATCTTTATACACTATAGTGGGAATGTAAAATGGTATACCTACTTTGGAAAAGAGTTTGGCACCCCTTTAATAGTTAAACATAGAGTTATGTAACCTAGCAATTGCACTCCTAGTTATATAGAAATGAAATGAAAAGCATATGTTTATATAAATATTGATTTATGGATGCGCATGGCAGCATTATTCATAATAGCTAAACACTAAAACGCCTCAAATTGCTTATTAACAGACAAATGGATAAATAAAATGTAGTATATACATGCAATGGAATACTATTTTTCCCTCAAAAGGAATGTATGTATTACATCTACAACATGGATGAACCTTGAAAAAATTATGCCAAGTGAATAAACCAGACACAAGGAGGCTATATGAATCTATTTACATGAAATGTTCAGGATAGGTAAATCCATAGAGACAAAAAGTAAATTAGTGGCTGCCAGGGGCTGAGGGGAATGGGGAATGGGGAATAACTGTTAAGAGATGAGATACAGAGTTTCTTTTTAGGGTGATGAAAATGTATTGGAATTTGTGTTGCTGGTAGCAGACAATGTAAAATGCTAAAAACCAATGTAGTGTATACTTTAAAATGGTGATGCTATGTGAATTATATTATATCTCAATTAGATCATGACCCTCCATTGGTTAAGCTTTTTAGTGGTTTCCTGTTGCACTCAAATAAAATCCAATCTTCTTCCCTTCAGGCTCCTACATACAACCCCTAGCCGCCTCTCATTTCCCAACAATTCCCAAATACCTTATCCCATTTCTGTGACATTCAGGTTCACTTTCAATTCATGTCTGTATACTTAATCTTCCTCCTGCTTTGTGGAATTCTGTCTACCTAGGGCTCTTATGGTTCCTCTTTCTTATCATTGAGGTCATTGAGGTCAACTACTTAGAGTTCACCCTCACTGTACCCATTACTGACTATCATCTTACCTTCTATTATTTTCTTCACAACACTTATCAGTCTCTGAATTTGTTTATTTACTCTCTCTTCTAAGTAAACATTCTCTGAGAGCAGGGATTTAATCTTTCTTGTTCACTGCTATAATCCAAAGTGTTAAGAACAATGCTTGACACAGAGTATATGCTCAAAAAATGTATTCTGAATGAATGAATGGGACTTCAACTATGTACATTGAAAATCCAATTTTTTTTTTTTAGTATTTGGATGCTGACAGAGCTGGTAGTTTTGAATGAGGACATTAGAAACCCAGTGCAGTGGTACATGCCAGTAATCCCAGAGACTCGGGAGACTGATGCAGAAGGATCACTAGTTCAAGGCCAGCCTTAACAACTTAGCAAGGCCCTAAGCAACTTAGTGAGACCCTGTCTCAAAATTAAAAAAGAAAAAAAATTTTAAAAGCTGGGGATGCAGGTCAGTGGTAAAGCAGCTCTGGGTTCAATTTCCAGCACTTAAAAGAGTGGTGAGGGGCATCAGGAACAATATTTCTGGATGCACTAAAGCCATTATGAGAGGGGTAAGAAACAGGAGAGTCGAGGAAAGTTACCCCACCATCACTTTCAAAATTTCCCAAAGACAAAGATTTATAGTTGTAAAAACTGTGATAAAACTGCACAAAATCAGCTACATAAATCATGCAACATAATTCATGATTCTGTTTGTTCCCTGTGAAGAGAACCAGGTTGCACATGCTTGATCTGGGTGCACTGGAAGAGATCAAAGAGAGGATGGCCATGAGGCAGCACAGTGAGGTGTCCCTGTGATTGCTGCTCAGCCCAACCCCAGGGCTTGAGCTTTGTTCTTGGAAAGGGGCAATAATAAAGAACAGAGCCCTGTAAACCACAGAGCACAAAGCATGTCTGTGCCCAGGAAGAGTGCAAGCTGGGAAAGAAGGGTGGCAAAACAGCCATTGAGAATAGAGGTATGGAGCAATGCTGAACACACCAGTGTTGGGATGTCAGGACAATGGGAACTATATGGCTGGTATCAGAAAGACAAATGAAGGCTCCAGAGAGTGAGGAAGGCACTCCCTGAAGACACATAAGGGTTCTACGAAGGGTCTAGCCTGACTGACTATATTTTGCTGATGCAGACTAAGCCACATGTTGCTGCTTTGTCAGTATGGCCTAGGAAAATGTGGGTTACACATACAACATAGGGGATAGTTTTTCTATTCCCTTTTTCAAATAAGGAAGATACCCTGTTTTGAATTCTGAGATGATCTATGAATCATATGACATAAATTAAATGGAAGCCACATTGGGGGGAAAAAGCCATCTGTCACTGTATATTTTAGTGAGTCTGATCATCAAGCAAAGGAAAATGCTTATCTCTAAACTAAGCCAAGTGGAAGAGAACATAAAGATCATCAAATAAGGAAAAAAGTTATTGTGCCAGGAAAGAAAGAATTTGAACTGATGAGAAAGTGAGATGATACAAGAAAACCAAAGACTCGTCTGGAAAAAATAACATTGTGAAATGGAAAGATTAAATTTTGAGCTTGTAAAGGTAATGCTTTGAGGGACAGACCCAGTGGTGCACACCTGTAATCCCAATGACTCTGAAGGCTGAGACAGGAGGACTGCAGGTTCCAGGTCAGCTGCAGCAAGTTTGAGGTGCTAACAATTGAGTGAGACTCTGTCTCAAAATACAAAAATGAAAAGGGCTGGGGATGTAGCTCCGTGGTAAAGTACCCCTGGGTTCAATCCCAAGTACCAAAATCATCATATCATCATCATCATCATCATCATCATCATCATCATCATCATCATGCTTTGACACACACACACACTCCCACATAAGTGAAAGTGATTTTTAGTGAGCAGAACTGGCCAAGCTTGCCTAAACATATTAGGTAACAATGTCTAGAGATGTCTTAGATAGTGGAATTAGATACATTTCTTGTTTTTAAGGAGGAGCCTAGTGATAGTTTGTTCAGGTTTGAATTTCCAGAACAGCCTGGTAGGTGGCCTCCACTGTCAAGCCATCCTGCACACCCCATTGCCTAAGTAATCTGCCTGAAACAAGAAACAGGACTTTAATCACAATAAACCCTCAACACCCTCCCATGTCTTTACTAAATCAATTCGGAACTCTGCCTATTCAACCTTCCTTCTTCAAATTCCCTTCTTTCAGGCCTGTCTCTCATGTCCTGCCTCTGGGCCTTTGCCCAACACGATGCCTTGGTCTGAAATGTATTACTATCTCCTGACTAACCAAATGTCATCCTCTGTCAAGGTCCAGCTTACATTTCAATTCCATCATGATCTTTCTTGATTGCCCTTCTCTAAATTCCTAAAACACAACTGGCTAAATTATATCCTGTTATGTATTATTCACAATTGTTTTATATGTACTAATGCCAGGAAATAAAAGAAAGAGAAGGAAAAATTAATGAAGAGAGGAGTGAAAGTCAAGAGGGGATTCCCCCGATTGTACATTCTGATTTGGAGGTGGGTGCTGCTGGAAGGATGAAGAAAGTGTAGTTGAGTGGTTCAGTAAGTTTTATTTTTTTTATTTTTTTTATTTTTTATTGGTTGTTCAAAACATTACACAGCTCATGACATATCATCTTCCATACATTTGATTCAAGTGGGTTATGAACTCCCATTTTTTACCCCAAATACAAGTTGCAGAATCACATCGGTTACACATCCACATTTTTACATAATACCATATTAGTGACTGTTGTATTCTGCTACCTTTCCTATCCCCTACTATCCCCCCTCCCCTTCCCTCTCATCTTCCCTCTCTACCCCATCTGCTGTTGTTTTAATTCTCTCCCTT